>NC_057814.1:525492837-525501526 GCF_018294505.1 Triticum aestivum | reverse complement strand
CGAGACCCCGACCCCGACCCCGACACGGCACCCCGAGACCGACACGACACCCCGACCCCCGACACCTCCCGAAAAGGTGTTCTTTGGCCTTCCATAAGCCGACGGGGTCATATATTTGTGAATTATTAGTTAGGTCATATATCTTTCGATTTTGTTATGAAAAACATCATATATAATTGTGTTGATCGGGTAGTTTTAAATGTGCAGTTGTTTCATCGCTGCGAGGTTTGGTGTTCGACGACCTCGCCGTGCGTTTGACGAGCTCTGCCCCTTCTTCGTGGGTGAGCACAAATGACTTGTCCTCCTCCCCCATTAATTATTTGATCTATTCCGATGAAACTTGATAGCTAGATATATATGTGTCTTGAATCATCAATATGCGTAACCAATATGTGTCTCCCGTTCGAAAGCGTCATAGTTATAAATATGCATGCATTTGCATATTTATAACCTTGATTCTTTCGAATTGTCCAACGCTATCCATGGACAGCCCGAGTATGTTTAGATTGGGTTCGTTTTCCCATATGCTTTGCTCCGGATCCGACGCATAAATTTCGTCAGTGCCTCCCCTGTTGTTCTCCGGGTACACATCCTCCCTGTTTATTGCAGAGACGTGTATCAGGAGAACAGCGGGGAGGTGCTGCCGAAATTTTGCGTAGGATCCGGGGCATAGCATGGGAAAATGAACCCAATCTAAACATACTCGGGTGGGATTAGGACCTATCATTACCTATTAGAGTGTAGGTTGCATGGACGTAATAAAATTGACAAAGTAGATCAACTGATGAATACATACATGCTGAATTATATATATATATATATATATTTGTTGTGTGTCTAGTAGCTCTGAAAGTCTAGATGAGTGATCGTGCGTGGATGTACACCGGTCACACTGGTCAGAACAAATGGAGCACTGAATGGTTCACAAAAACCAAGGGGTTTGTGCGAGCCGCATTTGCAAATGGCCAGAGGAAAATCTGGTGCCCCTGTTTACGGTGCGGCAATTGGGAAAAGAGGACAGAGGCTGAAATGGGCAAACACCTGCAGAAGAGTGGTTTTACGCCCGATTATACGGTGTGGACATTTCATGGTGAGTCTGCCCAACGTGACCGAGCTGAGGTGGATCGTCGTCGCACCGACGAGCATGGTACCGGGATGGAAAACATGGTGCAAGACTTTGATGATGCTCGGGATTCGGACGAGGAGATGGAGGAATCTGCAAAGGCCTTCAATGAAATGTTGGAGTCTTCAAAACGTCCGCTCCATGAGCACACTGAGCTTTGTCAGTTGGATGCCATCTCACAAGTAATGGCTCTGAAGGCTCAGTTCAACTTGGACAGAGAATGCTACGATGCAATGATGACAGTATTTGGACGCTTTCTACCCAAAGGCCATGTAATGCCTGCAAACCTGTACCAGTCGGACAAAATCCTCCGTGCACTGAAGATGCCCTATGATAAGATACATGCCTGTGAGAAAGGATGTGTCTTGTTTAGGCTTGACTATGCGGACTTGAACTATTGTCCCATTTGCAAGTCTTCTAGGTATGTTGTGGTAGACAACGGTATGGGTGAGAAGACACAGACCAAAATCCCCGTTAGTGTTCTTCGGTATATGCCAATCGTACCAAGACTTCAACGTCTTTTCATGGTCGAAGAGACGGCCAGACAGATGACATGGCACAAAACGGGCAAAAGAACCAAACTAGATGCAGATGGGAATCTGATGATTGTACACACATCGGATGGTGTTGCGTGGAAAAAGTTTGATGAATTACATGGTGACAAAGCGGCAGATCCGAGGCATCCTCGAGTCGGCATCAGCACGGATGGGTTCAGTGTGTTTGGTATGACGGCAGCCCAATACAGTTGTTGGCCCGTATTTGTCTTTCCACTCAATCCCCCCCCCGGACAGATTATGCAAAGAAAGAACATTTTCCTGACGTTGATAATTCCAGGGCCCAACTATCCGGGGAAAAATATGAATGTGTACATACAACCGCTTAAGGACGAATTGCAAGAAGCCTGGGATAATGGGTTCAAGACATACGATGCCTATAGCAAACGAAACTTCATAATGCGTGTCTGGTACATGTACTCGACGCATGACTTGCCGGCGTATGCGCTATTCGTTGGCTGGTGTGTGCATGGAAGGTTCCCGTACCCCACATGCAAGGGAGCTCTTGAGTTTCGTTGGCTTCAGGCTGGTCGCAAGTTTTCTTGCTTCGACATGCATAGAGAGTTCCTGAATCCTCGCCATAAGTTCAGGAAAGACAAGAAGAACTTCATGAGAGGTAGAGTTGTCAAAAACTCTGCACCACATGCATTGACAGGCCAACAGACCCTGGATCAGTTAAACGCTCTCGAGCCAGATCCCGAGCGTCCAGGGTACTTCAACGGGTATAATTCTAAGCACGCCTGGACTCACAAAACATGCTTATGGGATCTGCCTTACTTCAAAGACCTCCTTTGCCCACACAACATCGACGTGATGCACACTGAGAAGAATAACGCCGAGGCACTTTTTGGTACATTGTTCGGCATAGATGGGAAGTCAAAGGATAATACTAAGGCTAGAGTCGATCTGGAGGCGCTATGTGATAGGCCGTTACAAAACATGAAAGACCCGAAAGGAAAGCAGAACTGGACGAAGCCAAAGGCATGGTTCAATCTTGGAAGGCCGGCTATGAGGGAAATTATCTTGTGGGTGAAAATGCAGTTGATGTTCCCCGATGGGTATGCAGTGAATCTACAGAGGGGAGCCAGTCTTGATAAATTGAAGATATTTGGTCTCAAGAACATGATTGGCACATATGGATTGAGCGGGTAATGCCGGTGATGTTGCGTGGCTTCATCCCTGAGGATGAATGGCTAGTACTGGCAGAACTTAGCTATTTCTTCCGTGTTCTTTGTGCGAAAGAACTATCGCCTGACGTGCTAGAAGAAATGGAAGAGTTGGCGCCGGAGTTGATCTGCAAGTTAGAGAAGATCTTTCCACCGGGCTTCTTTAATCCAATGCAACATTTGATTTTGCATCTCCTGACCGAGGAAAGATTGGGGGGGCCCGTGCAAAATCGTTGGTGCTACCCAACTGAGAGGATGCAGAAGACGCTTCGACAAAAATGTAAAAATAAATGTAGAATTGAAGCATCGATGGCTGAGGCATTCATCACTGAGGAGGCGGCAAACTTCGTGACAGCACACTACGAAGCCAAAAATCGTCATTTGCATAATCCGAAGCCTCGGTACAATGCTGACGACCCTAAAAAGGGTGGATCCAACCTCAGCCTATTCAAAGGGAATCTCGCACCAGCCAGTGTTTCAAATCCAGTATCTTTGGATAACGAACAATGGCGGACCATTTCGTTGTATATCTTCAACAACCTGATAGAAGTGCGGCCGTACATCGAGTAAGTTCTCGGTACATAGTTTCGCAACTTCTATTTCCTTTGAACTGCTCTTATTCCTGGATATTTCATACAGTCGATACGTCGCCTTATTCTCGTATGGAGCGGTGATCCAAAAGGATTCTGTCGAAGAGTAGGAGCTTCTCGCAAAGCAAGGAGGCGGCTATCCCGGTTTCATCTCTTGGCAGGTGTTGAAAGATGGTGGGCGCTGGTCGGCAGCGCGCTAAGGCCCCTTCTTCGTCGGCGCGTGGTCTGAGGTCTTCGATTCCAGACGTACCTCTCCGCCGAGCGTTGCTGGACAGTATGTCCACACCGCCGGGCCCTTCTTCGTCGACCGCGGTGCCCAGCAGGGGACGAGGTAGGAAGAGAGGAGGTGGGGCACGTGGTCGCGGGAGAGGAGGTAGGGTGACTACTAGGGAACCTTCCTCGCCGCCACCCCCAGCTGTTTCACCCGAGCACGTGACTGCTAGGGTGGACTCGTCCGAGGAGGAGGCTACATGGACTCCGGTCCACGAGCCTCCGGTCCACGGGTCTTGGGCCCACGAGCCTCGGGTCGACTGGCCTTCGGCCCACGAGACCCCGGAGGAGCACACGTCCGGATGGGGTACCTGGCCGGATCAGCCCGAGGAGCCGAGTGGCCATGCTGGTGATGGCGGGGAGCCGACTGATCTTGAGGAGGAGGGTGGCACCGTGTACCAGCGTGCTGCTACACGGCTCCCGTCCGTGCCGGCGACCCGCGAGCAGAGGTAGTTGATCTTCCCTGATGGGGAGAGGTACGTAAGTGCATTTAATATTTTTGTACCTTCTGCATTCACGTTTCTTCAAATAACTAATGCGTTGGCCTTGTCATGCTGCAGGGGTTGGGACCACCATCATAGTGTCCGCCGGCCCAACTCCGTCCTTGGAGTTCTTTGCCGGCAAAACTTCCTGGGGTTTGTCACGTTGCCTGGTGAGGGTCGGCTTCCAGAGCTTGGGTTGAGCTGGGAGCACTACGTGGCTGCCCCGGCCCCGCCGGATGTCATTATCGACGGTGTCGTGTGCGACACGAGGGCAGACATGGTGATCAGGACGTTCTGGGTAATTTCTCCTTTACACATTTCAAAATCTTCAACTAGCTAGTTATTAATTGTACTAATCAATATTGTCTCATTTGATTGCAGACATTCTACAGGTGTGAGGAGGGATACGAGGAGGACTGCGCAAATGTTATCCAGAACGTCTGCAAGCGCCTACTCCAGAACTTACGGCACGAGGCTCGGGTGCAGGCTGTTCAAGACTACTACGCCTTGCGTGGTATCAAGAAGACCAAGCCGGCGTGCCGTGATAAGTTCCTGAGTAAGGAGCAGTACATGAAGGTAATTCTTAAGGCCTTCTACTTAAGTTCCTTCATTTAGTAATTCTTAGCCGTAGCGCTCAAGTTTCTATTTGCTAACTTAGGCGCCTCCGAGATGGTGTGCGGATCGGATGGATTATTGGGAGGTGTTGGTCGATGAGTGGTGCTCACAAGAATGGCTAGCCCTCCACAACCAGGCCAAGGACAAACGTGCCCAAATGGAAGGTGTGCCACACCATCAAGGCAGCTCCAACTTATATCAGTTCGGGCGCAACTGGGTATGTGGTTTGCTTCATGATTCATGCAATTCATTCATCATGCTAGCTTAAGCCCTTTAATTACTAATTTTCATTGTTTCTCTCTTTCAGGCACGCCACAATAAGGCGGATAAGGTGCCAGAGGTGTACGACCTATATGCCATGGCCCACACTGGCTCTTACAAGAAAGTCAAGGCTTTCTCTCAGTCTGACCTCGATGATGCAAACAACTTCACCAACATCTCCTCCCACAACAAGCTCGTGAGATATAGAGATGAGGGGAAGGCGAGGAAAGGGGAGGACTTTAACCCGAGCCAGGGTCCCATTGATCCAGAGCTGGTGATGATATCTGGTGGCGGGAGGTCCCATGGCTCCATAGCCATTGGAGATGGACTTATCCGTTGTCCTAGCACTCTCCCGGAGATCAAGGCGCGCCAGTCGAGCTCCGCTCCTGAGATAAGGCCTCGTGAACGGCCAGTGCAACTCGCCATCAAGGTTAGTGATACGTACTCAGTTATCTTTCTCCATTACATTGTGTGCGCTTCCATCAATGATTACAAATGGTCATGTGAGTGGTGTTGCAGGCTGCTATACAGACTGAGAGAGGTAGAACGGAGAAACTTCTGGCGGAGGCGGCGGAGAGGCAGCGGGAGATGGAGGAGAGGACGAGAAAGATGATGGAGGAGGAGAGGGCACGGAATGACATGCAGGCAAGGGCCATGTACGAGCTCCTTGTGGTAAGTTTCTTCTGCAGATTACTTGCTAGTCTTAACATTTGAGTCTCATTACTAACTAGTATGACTCTGTTCTGAAAACCAAATGTGCAGTCTGTGTGCGAGAAGTCCGGTCAGCCCGCTCCGTCGATGCCAGTGATTGCTCCTGGGAGCACGGTGAGTTTAGTTTGAATGGACATTACTTGGTAGTCTTAACATTTGAGTGTCGTAATGCTAACGAGACATTGGAAATGATCTTTGGTGCAGCTTAACTCCAGAAACGCATCGCACGATCCTTCTCCAGGTAGCGGCACTAGCCACCCCGCTCCTACACCTCCCTGATCACGGTAAGTTTCTCTAGTGTTTTGCTTAACAAATGCATAAAGACCTAGACTTAGCTTTATTTCCTCCAATATGCTTACCATAATGACCTAGAGTTAGCTTATTTTCCTCCAAAATGACCCATTTTACCTAGGTTAGCTTATAAATGATGCAGTTCATCCAAGTTAGCTCAAAAATGACCCATTTTACCTACATTAGCTCCTAAATGATCCATTTTACCTACGTTAGCTTTAAAATGGCCCATTTCACCTAGGTTAACTCCAAAATGACCCATCTTACCTAGGTTATCTCATAAACGATCCATTTCAACTAATTTAGCTCATAAACGATCCATTTGACCTAAGTGAGCTAAAAAACGATCCATTTCACCTAAATTAGCTCTTAAATGATCCATTTCACCTAAGTTAGCTCAAAAACTTCCATTTCAACTAAATTAGCTCTAAAATGACCCATTTTACGTAGATGAGCTCCTAAATGATCCATTTTACCTACGTTAGCTTTAAAATGACCCATTTCACCTAGGTTAGCTCCAAAATGACCCATTTCACCTAGGTTAGCTCCAAAATGACCCATTTCACCTTACTTAGCTCAAAAACGATGCCCTTCACCTTAGTTAGCTCATAAACGACCCATTTCAACTAAGTTAGCTCATAAATGATCCATTTCAACTAAGTTAGCTCATAAACAACCCATTTCAACTTAGTTAGCTCATATATGATCCATTTCACCTAAGTTAGCTCATAAATGACATATACTTCTTGTTCTAGTCTTCTTCTTGTTCTAGTCACCTATTTCTAACTTTCTTATTTACCATTTTCCAGATTTCATTCACTTGATGGAAGCTAGCTTGCTATGTTGGAGTGCTTGCTTTTCCTTTGATGAAACTTTGCATTGTATCTAGCTTGCTATCTTCATGACACTTTGCATTGTAATATATATATGGATGGAACAATGTGTATGGATGGAACTTCCTTATGTATGAACAATGTGTATGGATGAAACTGATGTGATATGTGATATGAAACTTATGTGCTAGATATGTGTTGGATATGTGCTGGATATGAAACTTATATATGTGATATGTGCTGCAAATTGTGGGATTTAATAAAAAACAGAAAAAAACAGACAATATGCAGGCTCTTTGCCGTCTACCACCGACGGCAAAGAGCTCTTTGCCGTCTGCCGCGGACGGCAAAGAAGCCACGTGGCAGCCAACTGTGCTTCCTGGGAGCTGACCCATTTGGTCAGTTTGCCTACAGTGGCAGACGGCAAAGACTTTGCCGTCCGTGGCAGACGGCAAAGAACCTGCACTTTGCCATCAGTGGCAGACGGCAAAGAACCTGCCATCTAGTGACGTGTAGATGACATCATAAGGCGGACGGCAAAGACCAAAGGCTCTTTGCCGTCTGCGGCGGACGGCAAAGGTCTGCCGTTAGCCACTTAACGGACTGACAGCGCAATTATTGCCATCCGCCCTCTTTGCCGTCCGCCGCGGACGGCAAAGAGCCTTTGCCGTCCGCCGCCAGGAAGCAGACGGCAGAGCAGCTGTTTACCGTAGCCTTCTTTGCCGGAGCCTTTTGCCGTCCGCGGCTGACGGCAAAGGTCTTTGCCGTCCGCCTTTCGAGCCTTTGCCGTCCGCCATGGCAAACGGCAAAGTAGCTGTTTCCTGTAGTGTTGGATCCAAATACTAAAGAGACTAAAATCAAGTTAATGAGCATTTATTATCCTCCAAACCCTCCAATCCAGAACTCGCCTGTGTTAAAGAAGAGGAGTTAAATGAGGAGAGAGAGGACTAATCCACATTTTAGTAGGGGTACCCCTGACTAAAAAATTTTAGTCTCAAGACTAGTTTTAGCCCCTCTTTAGTCAGGGGTGCTTGGAACTTTAGCCTCTTAAAGAGACTATTTTTAGTCAGACTAAAATAAGTCCCTTGGATCCAAGCACCCTCTTGGTGTGGCCGGTTCTTCTTTGGCCTCCTCCCGCTCACAATTCACATAAACGAACCATCTATACAAATCAAGCATGCAAAACATGATAATTTTTACTTTGTCCATACAAATGAGATATCCCACTTAAACATACAAGTCGTCAATCAAGCTTCACAAAATAAAAAAACACTTCATGAAACAAAGAATGAGCTAACTCATCACGGAAGTCATTCACGATATGGAGGGAGCCCGGAGCCCCTCACGCACCGAGGGAGGAGCTCGCCATCGTCGCTCTGGAGGAAGGCTCTGTAGAGCCCAAGCCCCGGGAACCCCTCCGACGCCGGCCCTTGCGAGTTGAGGTCGACACCGGCATGGGTAGCAGGGCCACTTGCCGCCGACTGGGAACTTAATCTTTGGGCCTCTAGAAATAATGCAAGCCTGTAACTAAAATACCTAGAAAGGAGAACTGAATCTTTGGGCCTCTAGAAATAATGCAAGCCTGAAACTGAAATACCTAGAAAGGTGAACTGAATATTTGGGCCTCTAGAAATAATGCAAGCCTGAAAGTGAAATACCTAGAAAGGTGAACTGAATCTTTGGGCCTCTAGAAATAATGCAAGCCTGAAACTGAAATACCTAGAAAGGTGAACTGAATCTTTGGGCCTCTAGAAATAATGCAAGCCTGAAATTGAAATACCTAGAAAGGTGAA
>NC_057814.1:525483078-525492667 GCF_018294505.1 Triticum aestivum | reverse complement strand
GCCCTTGCGAGTTGAGGTCGACACCGGCATGGGTAGCAGGGCCGCTTGCCGCCGACTGGGAACTTAATCTTTGGGCCTCTAGAAATAATGCAAGCCTGTAACTAAAATACCTAGAAAGGTGAACTGAATCTTTGGGCCTCTAGAAATAATGCAAGCCTGAAAGTGAAATACCTAGAAAGGTGAACTGAATCTTTGGGCCTCTAGAAATAATGCAAGCCTGAAACTGAAATACCTAGAAAGGTGAACTGAATCTTTGGGCCTCTAGAAATAATGCAAGCCTGAAATTGAAATACCTAGAAAGGTGAACTGAATCTTTGGGCCTCTAGAAATAATGCAAGCCTGAATTTGAAATACCTAGAAAGGTGACCTGAATCTTTGGGCCTATAGAAAGATTTATTACCTCCTCAAGCAGCATCAAACAATTCCATGCGTGCACCACAAATCTATACCAAGTTTGATCAGGATCTACTTTTCCAAATCAGAATTAGCGCTAGAGCAAGCAAGATCAATGATATGGCCGTGAGACAGAGAAGGAACGAACAAACTCACCCATCTCGCGACCTCCCTGGTAGATGCGCCGCCGCCGCGCACGACAGAGGGAGAAAAACGATTGGTGAAGGGGGAGCAGGGCGACCTTCGAAGGCCGGAGGGAGAGGGCGGCCGGAGTAGGGCGGCGGAGGCCGGAAGGAGAGGGCGGCCGGAGGAGAGAGAGGGCGGCGGAGGCCGGAAGGAGAGGGCGGCCGGAGGAGAGAGAGGGCGTGCGGCCCTATGGGGAACAGAGAGGAGTCGTGCGAGAGGGGGGGAGCGATCTGGTGCGGGCAGGGGAGAATTTTTTAGTTCTCTTTTAGTGGGCCCGAGGATAACTAATCCAATTAGAACCTCTCCACCGGGCTAGTTTTTTAGCTGGGTTAGAGCAAACTTGCTCAAACTAACCCCTCTTGTTTCGATAATTTGAGGCTATTTCAACCCAAACTAGCTCTAACTCAGGGATCCAAACAAAGAGGAGTGTTACTGTACATGCTACAGTGTGGACCGTAGCACATTGTTTTTTATGGCCATATCACCACATTGTTTTCTACTGCTGGTTCGCTGGGCTACCATGGTTCGCACTGCTGGTTCACTGGGCTGCGTGGTTCGCACTCCTCCGACCTGAGTAGTACTATAGTATAGTACTAGTATATACCGCATCATTCTTTGCTCCTTCTTACTACTCCGACATGTGGGAGAGCCAGCATCCGGGTCGACGTGTCATGCACCAGATTAGAGCACGGAACGGAAGGGGGGCATCACCCCAGTCGGAGCGCCAGTAATTCATGACTATAGTGAGTGGTCATATCACAAGTCTTTCCAACAGTAACGCGCCGTCAAATCGCACAGCCCCACTCGCTCACCCTCCTCGCGTCTCTGTCAAACCGCCTACCCGAAAACTGTCGCGCATACTGCCCAGGAAAAGCCCCGCCCTCAACTTTTAACTACGCGAAAATAGTTCGAGCTTGTTCGTTCTATATAAATACAGTACTTACTGTATGTTTATTCACCCGTGGGGTTGTTCAATAAATGGAGGGGCGGGGAGCACAAGTGAACAATAATGTAGTACTACTAGTAGTAAGTAGGAGTCGTACAGTAGTCACCTTAAATAGAGAGTTTCTTTTCTTTAATGCCACGTACACAAATTGAAATGCTTGTTGTGGAGAGAAAAAGATAATCACTCCACTATATATGGACGCAGGGGCCTGAGCGCTTGCTTTACTAGGGTTGCTCTCTTCGTTCTCTCATCCTCTCCAGATATAAACAAGACAGCGGTAGTGACATTTTCTCTCTGCTCACCGCTGGTCACAGATCCGGCCGGATCCCTTCGGCCGGTGTGTGTAGAGGACTAAAACGTGCATCGTGCACGCGGTCATCGCCGCCGAGGGAGGAAACCCACAGCTGCCGGAGGGGCCCGATCCTCTGCCCGTGCCGTTCTCTCCGACACAGCGCTGGCTCGGAAGGTCCTCTGACCCTTCTTCCTCCCTGTCATATTCTCCACAGATCCAACCTGCCGCCGTCGACATCCCGGCGACCCTCAGGTATAAGTTCTTCGAAAGCGGCCTTGCTCTACTGCCCCAGCTCCCCACGTGTCTGCATGTGCATCTTTTTCTACTCCCATCAGCTCTTCCAAAGCCACCTAAATTTTTAGTATTATTAGAGGTAAAGCTACTTCATGCATTCGAATCTAGGGCTTTGTTCAAACAACGAAGAAAGGGGGAAAGTTGTAGCATTAATCTAGGACTTGATTCAAAGAGGAAATAATATGGTGAAAGTAGTAGACACTGGATACCCAACCGGTCTCTTGGTTGAAAAGGGAAATAATGGGAAAACGCAGTACAAACTGGATAAGGAACAGATCTATTATTGGTTGAAAAAAGGATAGAAAGTGGCGGCTGGTGGACAAGTCAACAGAGTATGTCCAGGATTAGATTTGCTGCCATCACATAGTAAAAGGTCTCCAGGATTAGATTTGCTGCCCTCACATAGTAAAAGGTCTCAAGATTAGATTTGCTGCCCTCACATAGTAAAATATCTCAGGATTAGATTTGCTGCCCTCACATAGTAAAAGGTCTCCAGGATTAGATTTGTTGCCCTCACATAGTAAAAGGTCTCCAGGATTAGATTTGCTGCCCTCACATAGTAAAAGGTCTCCAAGATTAGATTTGCTGCCCTCACATAGTACAAGGTCTCCAGGATTAGGTTGCTGCCCTCACATAGCATGAACAAACTCGGCATCACCACTTTATGCCTCCTTGTAGGTACATTGTGCTGATGCGTCCACTGTCGCATGTCCTTATACCAACCTTTTGCTGTTGTTAATGTAAGGGCGCATGTAAAATGAAGCGATCACACGGTTACCTTAGGGACATGTCTAACCAGTGTTATTGTTAATCTAATGCCTCCAGTGATAAGATGCAATTAAACTGTGTTACAAATGGCACTCCTGCTGTTTTCCCCAGTATGATAAGTAAGTTGCTCCTTTACGCTGCTGACTGTCCTGGTGTCCCCACGGTCCCATGCCCTTAAACTAAATCTTTAGCTGCTGTTGATTTACCGTGTCTGGTAAACAAGCAACGCCACCATTAAAGTAATCCCATATTTGAGGAATCTCATTGTTGATCGTAATGCTTCTGGTAACATGAAGCATTGCTGACGTTTTAAAATTTCTACTGTCCTTGCGTGATTGCCATGAACACAATTAAGATGCTTCTTTTCATTTCGTATATGTTTCGTATATTCTTATTGACCAGCAACTGTTTACTTTCTATCTTTTTGTGCAGATAGGGATATCCATTTCACCTTGTTTCTATTGTGACCTTTTGGTGAACTGCACAAAACACTTTTTTTTTGGAATGAGTGTCTTGTGCAGTTCAACTAAAATGTCACGTGGGCAACATCTCTCAATTTTGGTGGAACTGCACAAAATGGTGATTGGAGTTTCCAAAATCTCCGTCAAGTTCTGCTGGTAATCTCGTGCAACATTTTATTAGCCTTTGCAAGATGGAGCCGTCACTATCACCACAATGGCACTTTATTTTAGTGGAACTGCACAAAAGGATAAGAAAATTATAGTTGCACCTTACATGAGCCGGACAGCCAACCTTAATGTTTTTCAATTTTAGTGCAACTACTAAAGAAGAACCTGCCAGCTCACAAGAGCAAGTACTTCTTGCTAGCTGAATGATGCAATCTTTGCTTCATTTCAGGTGAACTGCAGAAAAAGGCGCATGAATTGAATCATGGAACTCCAGGAAGACCTCATCCAAGTAGAGCTGGAGGTTGAGTTCAAGGAGGCCACTATTAAAGCGAAATCATGCTCTCCTATCTCCTTGTTTGTGCTGTGCAAGCATGCTGTGCAAACAGGAATACTCAACTACAGATGTTGTGACGGTCAAGAGCATTCGCCAAGTTCTTCGATTGTATGACATGGCTAGCCAAGATGGATTTAATCCCGATATTCACTTTATCAAAAGGCTCTAATGGGTTGGTTCTAAATCTTGCAAGCTGGGAATCAGTGAGATGTGTAGGCATCTTTGTTGTACTTATTATTTGAATCTTATTTGTTGGTTCTGAATCTTGCAAGCTGGGAATCAATGAGATGTGTAGGCATCTTTGTTGACTTATTATTTGGATCTTATTTGTTGGTTCTGAATCTTGCAAGCTGGGAATCAATGAGATGTGTAGGCATCTTTGTTGTACTTATTATTTGGATCTTATTTGTTGGTTCTGAATCTTGCAAGCTGGGAAACACGGCATGATGATGCAGAGGACAACAACCATAACAAACAGTTCAAACTTGGTAGTATTATCTTTGTGAAAGTACGACAAATGTGTTGATCGTGTGCGTCCTGAGAATAATAATTATAATTGGTGTGCATGTTGATCCTATGGCACTGATAGAATGAGCGAATGCATTGCTTGTTTTAAGTATAAATTTCTATTAAAGCTAATTAAATTTAAGTAAAGTGACCACTAACTCCTGTTATTACAGTACCAATACAGACCCGCTCGTGAACCGACGTGTGGCCGAGGGTGCATCTTCTGTCGGGCATGCAGCGGACGAGGGAGGGGTATTAACTGTTGTCGCATGTACACACTCAGCTTACTGTTGAATCCAGTTCCCCAAGAGCTAAAAAACGAACTGCTGCCGCCGCCTACACACTCGTTCACTCGAAGAGACTGCAATGGCGATCCGAGGGGTGAGCCTGCTGGATATGGACTTCAGCAAGGAGTTCCCCTTTGAGTTTGCCGTTCAGTCCTATGGCTGCACCAAGTTGAATGTGATGTACACCAACGATATGGACTCGGTGAAGCTCTGCCTCGCCTCAGTCCTATGGCTGCACCAGGTTCTGGAGCATTCACCCGTTTCATCGGCAGCGCCGACTGCACCTTCGCTACAGTGGAGAGAAGGAAGAACGCGACGATTCGGCCATCTGGTGCAACAAGCTTGTCGACATCCAGAAGCAATACAAGATCATCAGCAACGGGCAGGAGAAGGACTCTGTGGTTGACCTCGCTGAGACCATCATCGACCCCTGATACGCCAACATCAAAGAAGACGACCTGAACATGTGGGAGGTACCTCTGAATCTAGCCTACATAACCTACGCGGCCAAGGACGCATGCACATGCTACGACATGTACAGGCAGATCTTGGACATGAGGGCATGTCTGCTTCCCATAACCCACGAGTACATGGACAGCCGCAGCGTCATGATCAAGCGTGCTAGGAAGGTCTAGATGTTGTACTTTATCTGTTTATAAGCACCTTTATCATCTGAGTGTTTCATGCATTAGCCTATGTGTCGTAATTATCTGTTTTGTCCGAAATATTTCTTTTAAGAACCCATTAACCTGATTGCTTTTTTAGTGGCTATTTGCTTATGTATGTAAACTAGTTCACTTGTCCGTAAAAAAAACTAGTTCACTCGGCTGCCGTGCTTTGAATCTCCTTCCTCCCAACATATTCCCCTCCTCAGGTGGACCCAGCAGGTCTCTGAATTTTCTCCCACTTTCTTTTTCGATGTAAACTGAGTTTTCTCCCAGTACTTTCCCCTAGAACCAACTCAATTGTCCCACGTCTAGCCTAAAAAATAATAATACCCCACGTACTATTAACTCATCAAATTAAAATGATATTTTATTTCGTAAGTTGGAAGTTCTTACAAAATAATAATAATAATTGTTTATATATAACTTGGCAAGTTAACTCCTAGTGATTGCGTACATAGGCTTGTAAAGATTTTACTGACGTGCAATCATGTGTTTATGTTTTTATAACATTTCTCCGTCTAGCCCAACATGATATTTTCACTCAGCCCAGCAAGTCTGCGGATTTCGAGAAAAATGCAAATGGGATTCAAACAGGCTGCATAGATGCTACATCATTGTTTCACCCAGCCCACCAAATGGGCTAAAAAACAAATGGACTGGCTGACATGTGGGCCAGTAGGTCGAAGCCTAAGAAGGCGCTGGATTTACATCCAACGGCCGGCATTCTTCTTCAATCTCTCGTCTTCTTCCCCCAGCACTGCCGGAACCGCCTGCTCCAGCCTTCGGCGTCCAGCGGCGTTGTTTTGCGCTCCTCAGCGAAACGCTACCCGCCGACGGCCAGGCCATCCCTCCACTCCGCACCTCCTGTTATTCTCTGTCGAGTGTAGGCCCACCCCGCACCCGAACCAGTCAAGTTTCCCACTCCTCTCCGTCTGCGACTCCACTGGCGCGTCTTCCCCATCTCCGGGTCGTTCCAGTCAGGGGCCTTGCCATCGTCCACCGCCTCAGTGCGCTCGGCGCGGCGTGGTCAACATACGAGAATCATCGGAAGAGGACTGTACGTGGAGAGCCTGATGGCTGGGACCCACGAGGTCCATGATCGCACGCAAGGAAAGTTCCTCCTTATTACGCACTGTACGTGGGAAGGGCTTCTGTATTTCGCGAAAAAACGTTCCCCCCGCTAACAGGTCGGACCCACCAGCTATATCTCCGCACGCAAGGAAGTGCCTCCTTATTACGCACAAAAAAATGAATACCCCCTGCTAGCTGGGACCCACCATAGTGGGTGGCTGACTTGTGGGCCTACTAAGTTGACGAGGACGGAGGGCTTTGTCAACTTAGTCAATATGAACGATTCTAGCTCCAGTGACCGTACGATGTCCATCCAACGGCCATAGTGCTTCTTCAACCTCTGGTCTTCTTGCTCCAGCCGCCCAAAGCAGCGTCGGTCGTGCCACGTGCTCCTGCCTCTCGTGGCCGGCTGTGATGCCGCGGAGGCCTCACCGCCCCCTACTACTCCCACCGCAGGCCCAGGGTATCCCTCTACTCACCCACACCCCCTGTTATTCTGCGGCGACGGCAGCCTCATGCCGCAGCCGAACCAGTGAACCCTCGTACTCCTCTCCGCGTGGGCATCCACTGCCGCGTCTTCCCTGGCTCCGCGTCGTCCCCTTCCTAGGCCTCGCCGTCGTCCACCGCCTTGGTGCTCTCGGCGCGGCGTGGTCAATGTGGTCAACGACCGACTTCCATCAGAAGAGTACTGTACGTGGACAGGCTGCAGCTGGGTCCACGGCCACAGCCCAGTTTCTTTGTGATTTGCCAACTAAGTTGCTTTGTCAGGCCTGTTGGGCTGCAAATCTTTCAAGACGAGGAGAGCTTCATTCGGCTGGCCAAGAAAATGGCTATCAGTAATGAGAAATGGGTTGTACATTTTTAAAACACATCAAACCGGCAATTAGTTTCAAATATCTTTTTTTCATTTCGAGATTTTAAATTACATTAATTTTTATGTGTGGAGAATTTGTTGGATTTTGTATTGATATACATTTATTTTTAAAATCAGTTTGAATGTGGTCGAAATTTTGGGATTAAAAACAGTTCGGACCGCACCAAAATATGCAAAATTTCGTATAATTTTTTAACCGTGGCCACAATATGGGCTGTAATGCTAACAAAAAGAATATAGGCTCCAAAAAAACCTTAAGAATTAGCAAATGGGCTGTAAATTATTAGAAATAATGGCAGATGGGATGTATGATGTTTTCCACAGATTTGAGGCTTTCCTAAAAAAAGGATGACGCACAAGCAGTGACTGTTGGATGTCCATCGAACGGCCGTCGTGCTTCTTCAATCTCTGCTCTTCCTGCTCCAGCCGCTCAAACAAACGCCGGCGGGACTACCTGCTCCCTCCTCCCCGCGGCCGGCTGTGCTGCCGCGCAGGCCTCACCGGCCCACCGTACTCCCATCGCTAGCCTAGCCATCCCTCTACTCACCCACACCTGCTGTTATTCTCCGGCGACGGCAGACGAACCAGTAAACCCTCGTACAGTCGTACTCCCCTCCGCGTGGGAAACAACTGCTGGGTCTTCCCTGCCTCCGTGTCGTTCCCTTCCTAGGCCTCGCCGTCGTCCACCGCCCTGGTGCTCTCGGGGCGGCCTGGTCAACGTGGTCAACGACCGACATGCATCTGAAGTGGACTGTACGTGGAGAGGCCGACAGCTGGGTCCACGGCCGCACGCAAGGAAATGCCTCCTTATTACGCGCAAAATAATGATTCCTCCACCTGACATCAGGGACCCACCCAAAGGGCCTCTGTATTTCGCGAAAAAAACGTTACCGCCGCTGACAGCTCGGACCCACCAGCTATATCTTCGCACGCAAGGAAGTGCCTCCTTATTACGCACAAAAAAAATGAATACCCCCCTGTTACCTGGGACCCAGTATAGTGGCAGGCTGACTTGTGGGCCTACTAAGTTGACGGGGACGGAGGGCTTTGTCAACTTAGTCAATATGCACGATTCTAGCTCCAGTGACCGTACGATGTCCATCCAACGGCCGTAGTGCTTCTTCAACCTCTGGTCTTCTTGCTCCAGCCGCCCAAACCAGCGCCGGTCGTGCCTCGTGCTCCTGCCTCCCGTGGCCGGTTGCGATGCGGCGGAGGCCTCGCCGCCCCCTACTACTCCCACCGCTGGCCAGGCCATCCCTCTACTCACCCACACCCCCTGTTATTCTGCGGCGATGGCAGCCTCACACCGCAGCGAACCAGTGAACCCTCATACTCCTCTATGCGTGGGCATCCACTGCCGCGTCTTCCCTAGCTCCGCGTCATCCCCTTCCTAGGCCTCGCCGTCATCCACCGCCCTGGTGCTATCGGCGCGGCGTGGTCAACGTGGTCAAGGAACGGCTTCCATCGGACGTGGACTGTACGTGGAGAGGCTGACAGCTGGGTCCACGACCGCAGCAAGGAAGTGCCTCCTTATTACGTGCAAAATAATTATTCCTCCACCTGACAGCGGGGACCCACCGGACGGGCCACCGTATTTCGTGAAAAAAACGTTTGCCCCTGACTGCTGGGACCCACCAGCTACATCTTCGCACGCAAGGAAGTGCGTCCGGGCAAAAAAAACGATTCGCCCCCCTGACTGCTGGGACCCACCAGCTACATCTTCGCAGGCAAGGAAGTGCCTGACAGTCGGGACCCACCTGGTCGAAGCGTACGTAGCGTTGTCATTCTGGTCGCGAACGTGTACATATACTGGTGGATGTAGAGGCGTGCACGTGTCGTAGTAGAGGCGCATACGTGTCGTAGTAGAGGCGCGCACGTAGCATGTACACATACGTACAGCGGCCTGGGTGCATGAAAGAAAATACGGACACGTATGTGTAAATACGGGCGGGGTCTCGAACGCCTACTCGCGCATACGTATGGCCAGGGCTCGTGTACATGGCTGGGTCAGAACGGAGAAACAGTGTCTTCGTCGTGTTCATGGGGAGGCAACGGAATGCGTCATGTTCATGGGGAGGCAACAGAATGCGTCGTGTTCATGGGGAGGGGTGTGGCGTACCGCAAAACGGAGGAAACGGACGTCCTACGGTCGAAACGGGGGTCCTGTTGATCGGGAGCAGTGTGGCGTACCACAAAATGGAGGAAACGGACCTCCTACGGTCGAAACGGGGGTCCTGTTGATCCGGAGGGGTGTGGCGTACCGCAAAACGGAGGAAACGGACCTCCTATGGTCGAAATGGGGGTCCTGTTGATCGGGAGGGGTGTGGCGTACCGCAAAAC
>NC_057814.1:525351860-525482267 GCF_018294505.1 Triticum aestivum | reverse complement strand
TTCATCCCAGAGGCAGCATCGATCGGCTTCAGTTAGCAGCAGTAGCGAAGGAATCGCTCGATCGGGTTCAGTTAACAGCCATCGATCGATCGCTCGGGTTCAGTAACGCGTAGCCTACAGTGCAATCACTCGGGTTCAGTTAGAGCCCAACGCCTCGCTCGGGTTCAGTTAGAGCCAACGCCTCGCACACACGCGCATACGTGTACGAGAGAAACGTGCATCGCTCGACCCCCGACCTCCCACCGTAACCGGGAACTCACCGAAATTTTCCTCGCCCTCGCTTCTACCACGGTTTTTTCCGTCATGGACGGCCCAAAGAATGTCATGCAGCTGCGTCTCTGGCCCGCCTAGAATGAAAAGCCATTTTCTGTCATGATTTTTTGTCATAGAAGTAGGAGCCCACCACATCTATGATGATACCGGGTTTTGTCACAATTATCGTCATAGAAGTGTCATATGTATGATAGAAAAAAAATTCGTTCGGCCCAAAATGTCACGGATGTGTCTTTTTTTGTAGTGTTACACCTAGATCGGATATGAACTCCTTCATTTGCTCCTTCCGAAGCAGCTATGTACTCCGCTTCACACGTAGATCCCGCCATGACGCTCTGCTTGGAACTGCACCAACTGACAGTTCCACCATTCAATATAAATACATATCCGGTTTGTGAGTTAGAGTCATCCGGATCAGTGTCAAAGCTTGCATTGACGTAACCATTTACAACAAGCTCTTTGTCACCTCCATAAACGAGAAACATATCGTTAGTCCTTTTCAGGTATTTCAGGATGTTCTTGACCGTTGTCTAGTGATCCACTCCTGGATTACTTTGGTACCTCCCTGCTAAACTTATAGCAAGGCACACATCAGGTCTGGTACACAGCATTGCATACATGATAGAACCTATGGCTGAGCATAGGGAGTGCCTTTCATTTTCTCTATATCTTCTGCAGTAGTCGGGCATTTAGTCTGACTCAACTTCACACCTTGTAACACAGGCCAGAACCCTTTCTTTGATTGATCCATTTTGAACTTCTTCAAAACTTTATCAAGGTATGTGCTTTGTGAAAGTCCAATTAAGCGTCTTGATTTATCTCTATAGATCTTGATGCCCAATATATAAGCAGCTTCACCGAGGTCTTTCATTCACTCATCCTCACGAATACCTTTGGCTTTCCCTTCACTCATCTTCTCCTTTATCTCGGCAATCTCCTTGTCATCCATCTGAGCTTCTCGAATCTTCCCCAACAATGTAGACTGAACTTCCATTGCTGCAACATAACCTCTAGGAACAATCTCCAAACGAAGTTCCCTGAGATCCTCGGCTAACTCCTTTGGCATCCCTCCGCTTACGAGGGTGTTAACATAACTCTTACGGCTCAAAGCATCTGCTACGACATTGGCCTTTCCTGGATGATAATGCAGCTTCATGTCATAATCCTTTATGAGTTCTAACCATCTCGTCTGCCTGAGGTTCAGCTCCTTCTGAGTAAAAATATACTTCAAGCTCTTGTGATCCGTGTACACATCGCAACGGTTTCCTATGAGAAAATGTCTCCAGGTCTTGAGCGCATGCACCAGAGCGGCTAACTCCAAATCATGCGTGGCATAATTCAACTCGTGCGGTTTCAGTTGTCGTGAGGCATACGAAACAACTCTCCCGTCTTGCATAAGTACTCCTCCAAGTCATAAGCGAGAGGCGTCGCAATACACTTGGAAATCCTTGTGTATATCCGGCAGAATCAGCACTGGGGTTGTAGTCAAACGTTTCTTCAACTCCTGGAAACTTGCTTCACATTCATCAGTCCAATGGAACTTAGTGTCCTTCTTCAACAATGTCGTCATAGGCTTCGCAATCTTAGAAAAATTCTCAATGAATCTCCGATAGTATCCCGCGAGTCCAAGAAAACTGCGGATCTCTCCAACTGAGGTGGGTGCCAACCACTCAGTGACTGACTGAACCTTGGTGGGATCCACTGCTATACCTTCACCTGATATAACATGTCCAAGAAATCCAACTTCCTTCAACCAAAACTCACATTTGTTGAACTTTGCATATAACTGGTGTTCCCTGAGCTTCTCGAGAACTAAACGCAAAAGCTCCTTGTGTTCCTCTTCATTCTTTGAGTATACCAAGATATCATCAATGAACACCACGACAAATTTATCCAAGAACTCCATGAACACCTTGTTCATCATACTCATGAAATAGGAAGGGGCGTTAGTTAGTCCAAAGGACATAACCGTATACTCATATAGCCCGTACCTTGTCGTGAAGGCTGTCTTAGGTATATCCTTTTCCCTAATATTCAGCTGGTGATATCCTGATCGCAGATCAATCTTCGAAAACACCTTAGCTCCTTGCAACTGGTCAAACAAATCATTGATCATCGGCAGTGGATACTTATTCTTGATTGTTACTTCATTCAACGCACGATAATCAACAACCATCCTTAACGATCCATCCTTCTTCTCAACCAAGAGCACTTGGGCTCCCCATGGTGACGAACTTCTTCGAATGTAACCTTTCTCCAATAACTCCTTAATCTGCTTCTTAATCTCCTCCAGATCGTTTGCGGGCATCCGATATGGTCTCTTCGATATGGGCCCGGTGCCTGGCAACAGCTCTATCAAAAACTCAATATCTCGATCTGGTGGCATGCCTGGTAACTCCTCCGAAAATACATCCAGGTAATCCTTCACTACCGACACTTCCTCCTGAACAACTCCCGTGAGAGAATTTACTTGGGTCCTCCTTGGCGCATGCCTGGAAACATACTTGATCCTTTTCCCTCCGGGGTGGTGAGAAAAATTGACTTACTCGCGCAATCGATGTTTCCTCCATACATCGATAGCCAATCCATTCCTAGTATCACATCCAAACCTTGTGATTCCAAAATTATCAGATCTGAGGGGAAAACATGGCTTCCAATGGTCAATGGCATCTGAAAACATCCTTGTCTTAACATATATTCCACTCCTGGCGAACTTACTAACATAGGTGTCCTAAGTACCTTAGAGGTCAACTTATACTTATCCATGAATCCCCTTGATATGTATGAATGCGATGCACCAGTATCGAAAAGAACAATTGTAGTGAAAGACTTAACCCAAAACTTACCGATAACTGCATCAGGCTGCTCCTCAACTTCCTCCATGTTCACGTGGTTCACTTGTCCCCTATTGAAAGGGTTGGGCTTCTTCCCAGCGCTTCCATTGCCATTACCATTCTTTGCTTCAGGGCACTCAGTGGCATAGTGTCCAGTCTTCCCGCACTTGAAACAAGTAATGTGACTTAGGTCCTTCTTGGTGGGTGTGGCTGGGTTAGAGCGGTTCTGATTGCTGCCTGCTCCATTCCCGTTTCCATTCTTGGAGCCATTGTGGTTGTGAGAACTCCCTCCATTGTGGGTGTGGCCTCCATGGTTATGGACAAGTCCTCCCGAGTTCGGGGTGAAACGAGGCTTCTGCTGAGCTCCCGATTTGTACTTTCCTTGTCCATACTTCCTCTTGCGGCTCTCAATCTGCTGCTGCTTCCCTTCAATCATAAGAGCCTTGTCTACCAACTCCTGGTAGTTGTTAAATGTTGCCACCATCAACTGCATGCTCATCTCATCATTTAGCCCTTCCATAAACTTCTCCTGCTTCGCGGCATCTGTGGCCACATCATCAGGGGCATAACGAGATAGCTTACTAAACTCATCTACGTACTGAGCCACAGTACGATTTCCCTGACGTAAGTTGCGAAACTCACGCTTCTTCATGCTCATAGCTCCAGTTGAGACATGGGTTGTGTGGAATGCTTGCTGAAACTGATCTCAAGTGATTGCCTATGGGAAAAGTGGCTGTGTAATTCTCCCACCATGACGCTGCTGGTCCATCCAATTGGTGTGCGGAAAAATGCACCTTCTCAGCATCTTTACAACCAGTGGTGGTCAACTCCCTTCCAATCCTGCGTAGCCAGTCATCCGCAACTATCGGCTCGGTGCTACTGGAAAACACCGGCGGCTGTAACCTCAGAAAACGGGCTAAGTTGTCAACTGGAGGAGGGTTGTTGTTGTTGTTGTTGTTGTTGCCTTGGTTCTGGACTAATATCTGCATCAAGGCATTCTGCTGCTGGATCAACTGGGTGATCTCCGGTGGGAAGGCAAATCCAGTGTCACGTCTTGGAGGCATCTGATGGGTTTAGAGGGAAGAGAGTAGAATAGACATTAGGTCTAGTGAGAAACACTACCCATATGCACATGAGACAAACACAATCATATCACTCAATCAATCAAGCAAGGGCATACAATCGATCTAACTAGCGTCACAGTGCTCTGTGACACCCAAGTTTTTATTTGGATTTTTCAAAAGATTTTTATTTGACTTGAGGGGAGTGATTTAAATTTTTCTTCAAGAGAACTCTCCCTCTCATATATTTTTCTTTATGGCAAAAGTTTTGTTTAGATTCACCCAAGATCTGCCTTTGGTCTTGGAAGTTCTTGCTTTTCATTTGGACTCAAGACAAAATGTTTTTCATTTGGGAAAATAACTTTTGAAAATCTTTTTGAATTTGCACTATGGCTTTTGGAAAGTCCTTTGCCACTTTCAACAAATCCTTCTTGCCATGGCATTAGTGCAAATCCTCTCTCCTAACCACTTCCCTCACCTTTGGATCATGTTTTGCATCAAATCCAGCAAGTTGAACCTCCCCATGTATCTATCTCCATTTAAATCTTATTCAAACAAATTTCTGCCTTCTCTTCTAGCACTTGGAGAGTTATAAAGGAACTCCACTTTCTGTCTTGATTTTTGCCACCAAACCTTTTTCCCCTCCTAGTACTTTGAACCCTCAACCTAGAACCATGAAGATCCACTGGTCTTCAGTTCAAAATTTTCAAACTACACCTACTGCAAGTTTGGACCAGATTTGACAAATTTGGTGAAATTCATTCAAAACCTTCTCCAAAAATTCCAAGTAAAATCAAGCAACCTCTGGGTGCTTTGAGTGGTCATCTCACCAAGTTATAGCTCCAGAAAAATTTATCTCATAGCCAAAACCTTCTGTCGAACACCTGCAGTGCACTGTCTATGTCAAGTTCAGAAAGTTCAGAGAACACTGCAGTGGCTGCTGTCGTTTTGTTCAGAGAAGGACGTCGATCTCGCCAGTGCCACCGCGTCGCCTTGCTCCTCGTCCCCGCCCTCTTGTTCCTGCACCGCATGATGGCCTGGCGCCTTGCGGGCATCGGCGACGAGCAGCAGAAGATGCGCCGCCCCGTGACCGACGTCGGCGGCGGCTTTGCGGGCGCCAGCGGGAGACACGGCGCCGACGATGCCACCCAGCGCCGCCCAAACCACCGGAGCCCGCCGCGTGGCCTTCCACTCCCCCGAATGCGCTGCCGCTCTCGTCGTGAACCGCAGGGCGCGGAGCACGCTCTCTGCCGCCGTTGAGCCCGTGCGGTCACCTCACCGTGGACCGACGCCATTACGCCAAGACCATCTCCGTTTAGCTGTGAAACGACTCCAATAACCTCCACTGATGCTGCTTGGCCGCTCAAACCACCTGCCAATCCACTGCTCCGCCGTAATCGCTCGCCGGAGATTCTCCGTTCACGGCCACCCCATCGATCTGCCTATAAATAGAGGCCCCGAGCTTCAACTCGAGCACCCACCATCCCTGCACTCCCCCTAGAGCAAGCCTAGCCACTGGAAGAGCCCCGAGGAGGTCTCCTTCCTCGACTCCGGCCGCCGTGACCCGCCACGGGATCCAGCCCGATTCGCCCCCGTGTGCGCTCCTCCGCCTCCATTCTCTTGCCAGTAGCTTCACCTTGCATCCCTCGTTCTGACCAGCGCCTCAATTCGTAGTTTGCAGCCCTCCACCGGAGTTCCCCATCCTCACCCGAGCCGCCGTCCGCCGGAGATAGTGTCGCCGTCGACGTGGTGCTCCCCGTTGGACGAGTCCACCACCCACCGACGCGGAAGAAGACACTGAAGCTCTTGGTACCCTCCATTTCTCCTAACTCGCCGTGGTTCGACGCCGGCGTCCACCGCAGTCTTCGGGCGCCGGCGAGCTTTTCAAACCTGACATGTGGACCCCGCGTGTCAGCCTCTGTTCTTTTATTCGCGAACCGTTTTCTGTTGGCGCCTTCGGGCAAAATACGTTTCTCCTTTGCGCTTGCGCATTCCCAACCGAAGCGTTTTCTGTATTCTCAGTTAAAACCCTGGAACTTTTCTGTTTCATTACAGATAAGTCCCTGGACAGAAACCTTTATAACTTTTTAATAAAAAGGGATTTTTGAGTGATTCTTTTTCTGAAAATCTTCAAATTTTGTCTAGTTTTTATGGGATTTATTTGAAAATTATTTGGAAAAGTTTCTGTGCAAGTGTTGGTTTTCACGTTAGTATCCGTTTCGTAATTGCCGTAGGTTCCGGGAGAGGTGACGGAGCCGCGAACTTCGCCGAGCTAGACTCCGACTTCTCCGAACCAGGCAAGCATGTTTTGAACATTTGATATGACAGGTGTTTTACATGTTCACGTGAGAGTTGTGCGTGGCATATGAGTGTCGGTAAATTCCCCGTTGCTTGTAAGGCAACGACCCGGTTGTTCCAAAGTCGCGATGATCTCTGATGAGAGATGGCCTAATCATGTGGTGACATGAAGGGCAGCAAGGTGGTACTGTTGTAGCATACCAGCCTTGCGTCATCCGACTTTCCCCGACGTTAACGTGGTTGGAGCCACGTTATCATTCTTTTCCCGCATGTTCCAAAGTTGTGATGATCGCTGATGAGAGATGGCCTAATCATGTGGTGACATGAAGGGCAGCAAGCTGGTACTGTTGTAGCATACCAGCCTTGCGTCATCCGACTTCCTCCGACGTTAACGTGGTTGGAGCCACGTTACCGTTCTTTCCCCTTTCCGTGCTACCACATGTCTCATTGCCAGGATGCGGTTTAGTAAGTTGGTAACCTCTTTCCGTGTACACACCAAACAGAGAGGCCGGGATGATGGTACCTTGGCCCCAGATTAAAGCCAGTCATCCGGTCAGGGGGCATGGGTGTTTCCGGTTGGGACCGAGAGGGGGGGCACCCCCTTAGATCGCGCGTATAGAAATTTGATCCCATGCTATGCGAGGTTGTAGCCTCCCCGTCTCAAGGTTTTTCTTGAACGTCGCCGAGGGTGATCCCTGGCTTCGGATGGTTGAATTGGGTGTGTACTGGTTAGACGTGTTTCTTCCAAAACACCGTAGACGGAACTAGTCCCCGTGACTACTGAAATCCGTTGGCTGTGGTTAAGTACAAACTCTGCAGAGTCAATTCTTTCCAAATCATTGCATCCATGATCAAGTAGTGTAAACATTACATCCATATCTATCCGTGTGAAAAACTTGTCCCCGGTGAACAAGCTCAAGTGGTAAATTCAGATTTATTGTTATTCCTGTGGATGGACTAACTTTATATTTGTCTCATGCTTGTGATAAATTATGTTCCCGAACTATTGTATTATTGAGCTACAATATAAGCCCTTTATGAGACGTCGCGCAGACGTCCGACTGTGGCGTGTACTCGTTTCTCACTTTAAATATAAGCCCTTTATGTGATGTCGCTCAGACGTCCGACTGCGGCATGCACTGTCTTTATTTTCTGTTATAAGCCCTTTATGTGGTGTCGCCCCGACGCCTGACTGTGGCATTATTATTCTGCATTTTCCTCTCGAGGAGTCTTTCAGACACTCGTTTGGCACCTGTATTATTATTCCGCATTTTCCGCTCGAGGAGTCTTTCAGACACTCGTTTGGCACCCGCATTATTATTCTGCATTTTTCCTCTCGAGGAGTCTTTCAGACACTCGTTTGGCACCTGTATTATTATTTCCGCATTTTCCACTCGAGGAGTCTTTCAGACACTCGTTTGGCACCTGTATTATTATTCCGCATTTTCCGCTCGAGGAGTCTTTCAGACACTCGTTTGGCACCTGTATTATTATTTCCGCATTTTCCGCTCGAGGAGTCTTTCAGACACTCGTTTGGCACCTATATTATTATTCCGCATTTTCCGCTCGAGGAGTCTTTCAGACACTCGTTTGGCACCAGTATTACTATTCTACAGCTTCCGCTCGAGGCGTCATTCAGACCCTCGCTTGGCACCAGTATTTATTATCTCTATGTCTGATCGCACTGGTTAACTTGTTCATATGTTTCATGTTTCCATTCGTTATACGTTATGTCCGAACTGTCTTGCGAGTACTTTCATAGTACTCACCTGGCTTGTTGATTTGGCCAAATGTTGACGCAGGCGATCTCTTGGATGAAGAGTTTGATAGCGCGTCTGATGCCTAGAGGAGTCCCAGTCAGTCCTGCGTGATCTCGGATATTGGTCACTTGTATTGTATACGCTTCCGCCACCCGCAATAAGTCTTCTCGAGCCTCACTCCGACGCTCGATGAGTTGTAGTCTTCTGGAATCATATCACTCGCTTCGTGATGATATTTCCACCACCGTTATTATCGTGAGTTAGTAGTTTGCCACCCTATCCTCCGTCTTGTTTTAGCGGCGTGCATGTAATAAATTGTTGGGCAGTCTCTGCTCAACCTTGTATTATATTTAGTACTCCTGGTATTTTTCATCTGTGACCAAGATATTGTCTATCAGTGAGAAGGAATTCTTCCTCGCTGGTCCGTAAAAGGGATTGGTCTCTCAATAATTATTTTATTGAAAAACCGGTCGTGACAAGCTTGGTATCAGAGCCAGGCTGACTGTAGGAAGCCACTAGGTGCGATCGCTAATCGGTTATTAGCGTCTTTTTGTGCTTTTCAGCATTTTGCAATTGTAGCTATTTTCTGTTGGTCATCATAAATTTATGACATGACTACTCAGAATTTTTGCCTACTTTTGTAGATGGCTGGCAGCAGCTGTGAGAATCGAGTGTTCACCATCGTGCCCGAGGGGTTTGTCAAGCTCCTCGTCTCCATCACCAAGCTCGCGATCGGGCCAGCAGCTCGCCTGGAGTTCACACTCTATCAGCACAAGCTCAGTGACGACGTGTCTATGCACCAAGCTGTGGTGCAGTTCAAGGGAGGACGATCTGCTGCTCGCCACTTCCGTTTTGTGGGAAGGGCCATGCCTAAGGAGAGGCATGCCATGCAGATGGCTGACCGTGAGGCGATAGCTCGCCTTCGGGACATCCTTCCTACGATGAAGACTCGTCGCTACCGCTACCTCCCATGCCATGTGCCATACACCAGCCACTATGCGTTCGCTTGCCATCGGGGAGAACGAGATGAAGCCATCGAGATGGTTGTGGAGTATCTCAAGGCTCTGGAGGAGTCTTTCGACAACCTCGTAGATGATCTTGTGGCTGCCCGCATGGACTTAGTCCGAGGTGGTCCTGCCAGCAGGAAGGAGCTTCTCCACATGGCGCCGCCCCTGACATTCATCTCGTCTTCAGCCTCGTATGCACCGGCCGTTTTGGCCACTGCTCGCCGTCTGCCTACCACTGAGGAGTTCGACCGAGTCATCGCTCCTACTCCAGTCAGAGCCGCACCGCCTGTCGCACGCGCTCTACCACCAGTCGCCCCCGCACCATCACCGCAGCGCAGCGTCACGCGCCAGGAGCCAGCTAGAGAGGAGGAGGTTGACTCTCCTGGATCGCTGAGCCTTGCCATCGGCAAGGGGAAGGAGATCTTCACCATCTCCGACTGAGAGCACCGAGTAGCCGCGTGTTATGCCTGCTTGTATGATGTGTTGTTTTATCTGTACGCTAGTTTGTATTGGTGTGTTTGCTGCCTTCCGGAGTAGTACGCTAGTTTTTAATAACATGTCAGGATTGTGTATGCGCATCCTGAGTGCTGTATCTTGTGTTTGCTTTTCGCATGTAAGATTTATGTTAAGCACTTCTTCTCCATGAAAAATCATTTGTGTTTCTTTGAAAACCTTGAAGCCTTTTGATTATTGCCTTTGCGAGATTTTTTTGCGCTACACAATTTTTCTCATGGGTTTTGCAAATAATACCCCAGACTGGAAAAATGTCTCGCCCGTGGACTCGCTCCATGCCCAATCAGCCAGAAGAGGTTTACGGGACACAGACCAACAACAATTTCACTCAGGGTCAGTCCAGCCAACAAGACAGCGAAGCAGCACTGTCTCAAGTATGCCGTCTCTTCGAGCAAAGCCAGCAACAGCACCAAGAGATGATGAACCATGTCATCAACATGGGAAACCACCGTGAACCCTATCAACCCCATTCCAAGTTATCTGAGTTACAGAAGACTCGCCCCTCAACTTTTGCTCATACCGACAGACCGCTGGAAGCCGATGATTGGCTTCGTGAGATTGAAAGGAAATTGATTATTGCTCAGTGCTCAGATCATGAGAAGGTGCTTTATGCACCACACTATCTTACTGGAGCAGCCGCAGCATGGTGGGAAAACTTCCTACACATGCATCCCAGGGAACACAACATCACCTGGGAAGAGTTCAAGGAAGGCTTCCGTGGGGCACACATCCCCAGGAGCATCCTAAAGATCAAGAAGAGAGAGTTTGATGACCTGAAGCAAAGAGGCATGTCAGTGACAGAGTACAATGGTCAGTTCACTCAACTGTCTCGTTATGCCTACGACGAGCACATGACAGAAAGCAAAAAGATGGAAAAATTCCTAGACGGCCTGGCACCAGCACTGAGATGCCAACTGATTGTATGCACCTTTCCGGATTTTAAGACGCTAGTGGCCAAGGCCATCACCTTGGAGAATGAGCGCCGTAGTCTGGAAGATATCCGTAAGCGGAAGAGGGACAAGATGACTCTTGCCCGCAGCAACCGAGGCAAGACTGAGGTCCCAAGGACAGACACAAGGAGATCCACGACTACTGAGCCAAGGCCCGTCCGACAATTTCATGCCAGGGACAAGGAGTTCACATACCGTCCAGGGGTCACCTGCTATGCATGTGGTCAACAAGGGCATTATGCTAAACAGTGCCTGAAGCCAAGAGACTCGGCACCCAAACCGAACAATGGCGGAAACAATCCAGCCCCCAAGCGCAACAACTTCAATCCCAGCAACAACCACAGGAAGGGTCACCTGAACCACGTGACCAGGGAAGAAGCGCAGAATGCCCCAGACATCGTGCTCGGTACGTTCCCTGTCAACACAGTACCTACCACGGTTTTGTTTGATTCTGGAGCTTCCCATTCGTTCGTTTCGAAGAGTTTTGTTTCGCAACACGGTTTTCCGATACTTCCCTTGGAAAAATCTATGATCATCAAGTCCCCCGGAAATAAGCAAATCGCTCAAGGTTACTGCCAAGGAGTGGTCATTGAGTTCGAAGGACTACAATTCCACGCGAATCTCATCGTGTTGGAAAGTAAAGGACTGGATGTCATTTTAGGGATGGACTGGTTGACCACCAACAAAGGATTCATCGACTGTTTCAATCGGACAGTGATTCTCACTCACCATCACGGCAAGACTATAAGAGTTTCCGCTCAGGAAAGGCCACGATCACAGAAACCCAAACTGAACAAAATGGACATTGCAGAACTGAGAAAAGTTCCAGTGGTATGCGAGTTTTCTGATGTATTCCCTGAAGAACTGCCAGGCATGCCACCAGACCGAGAGATAGAATTCAGCATTGAACTAGCACCTGGCACCGCTCCCATCTATAAGAAGCCGTATAGAATGGCACCCTCGGAATTGGTGGAGTTGAAGAAGCAGATAAAGGAATTGTTGGACAAAGGATTTATTCGAGCCAGCTCCTCACCTTGGGGTTCGCCTGTGTTATTCGCCAAGAAGAAGGATGGGACACTGAGGCTGTGTATAGACTATCGAGCCCTCAATATGGTCACCATCAAAAACAAATATCCGATGCCACGGATCAATGATTTGTTTGACCAGCTCGCACAAGCCAAGGTATTTTCAAAGATTGATTTGAGATCGGGATACCATCAACTGAAGGTACGGACAGAAGACATTCCCAAGACAGCTTTCACCTCCAGATATGGGTTATACGAGTTCACAGTGATGCCTTTTGGACTAACGAACGCCCCCGCATATTTCGTCCACCTCATGAACAAAGTGTTCATGAAATTCATGGACAAATTTGTGGTGGTATTCATTGACGACATTCTGGTTTACTCGAGGACACCAGAAGAGCATGCTGAACACCTCAGAATTGTTTTGGGTGAATTGAGGAAACATCAGTTGTACGCCAAATTTAGCAAGTGCGAATTTTGGCTAAGACAAGTTGGTTTCTTGGGCCATATACTGAACCAAGAAGGCGTGGCCGTAGACCCAGAGAAAGTCAGGGCCATACTGGACTGGAAGCCACCCGCCAATGTTACTGATGTGCGGAGTTTCCTGGGAATGGCCGGATATTACAGGAGATTTATCGAAGGATTCTCCACTATGGCGAAACCTATGACACAGTTACTCAAGAAGGACAAGAAATTTGTATGGACGGAAGCATGCGAGCAGAGCTTCCAAGAACTCAAGAAGAAGCTGACAACCGCACCAGTCTTAACTGTGCCAGACATACACAAGAGTTTTGAAGTGTATTGTGACGCGTCCCGAAAAGGTCTCGGATGCGTGCTAATGCAGGATGGCAAGGTTGTCGCATATGCCTCCAGGCAGCTGCGAAAACATGAGGAAAATTACCCAACACATGACCTGGAGCTAGCAGCAGTCATACATGCACTCAAGGAGTGGAGGCACTTTCTGTTGGGAAATCGCTGTGAAATATATACAGACCATAAGAGCCTCAAATATATTTTCACACAGCCAGAGCTGAATTTACGCCAACGACGCTGGTTGGAACTGGTCAAGGACTATGGCATCGGTATTCACTACCATCCAGGGAAAGCTAATGTAGTGGCCGATGCCCTTAGTTGAAACCCCAGCCCGGACAATGACGGTCCGCAAAATTTGAGGCCTGAGTTTCAGCGAGAGTTCGCTAGGCTCAACATGATGTTAGTCTCTGAGGGCACCGTATCGAACCTGGAGATACGACCCACCCTGGTGGATCAAATTAAGAAGGCTCAGCAGGGACATCCCAGCATCGAAGGCATAAAGAAGAAAATGAATCTTCGTAAGACTTCCGAGTTCGTCACCGACAGTGAAGGAACATTGTGGTACCGAAACAGACTTTGCGTACCTAACATTGAGGAACTCAAGCAACAGATCTTGACGGAGAGCCACACCGCTCCATACTCGATCCATCCTGGAGGAACCAAAATGTACAAGGACATCCAGGAAAGATTTTGGTGGCACGGTATGAAAAGAGATATAGCCACATTCATTGCTTGTTGCGACTCGTGTCAGCGCATCAAGGCCGAGCATCAAAAGCCAGCAGGGCTACTCCAGCCAAACAGGATACCAGAGTGGAAATGGGATGAAATAGGAATGGATTTCATCGTCGGATTACCCCGATCACAACGTGGGAATGACGCCATATGGGTCATCACAGACCGACTAACCAAGGTTGCTCATTTCATTCCCGTGAAGACTACCTACTCCACCCAAAGACTGGCAAAACTTTATCTATCTCGTATAGTTTGTTTGCACGGAGTCCCAAAGATTATAATATCAGACCGAGGCACCCAATTCGTCTCCAAATTTTGGGATCACCTACAACAAGCTCTGGGCACGCAACTAGCTTTCAGTACAGCATACCACCCTCAGACTGATGGACAGACGGAACGTGTGAACCAGATCCTAGAGGATATGCTAAGAGCCTGTGTGCTCACCTATGGATCCAGTTGGGAAGAGAGTTTGCCGTATGCCGAATTTGCTTACAACAACAGTTACCAAGCCAGCTTGCAAATGGCACCCTTTGAAGCATTGTACGGACGAAGGTGTCGTACCCCATTGAATTGGTCAGAGACAGGTGACAGCCGTATCTTTGGCCCAGATATGCTTAAAGAGGCCGAGGAGAAAGTTAAACAAATCCGGGACAGACTCAAGACAGCACAGAGCCGCCAAAAGAGCTACTATGATCAGAAGCACCGTGAGGTCAGCTTTGAACCCGGTGATTCCGTATACCTCCGAGTATCTCCTATGAGGGTTCTGCAAACGTTCAAAATAAAGGGGAAGCTAGCCCCAAGATTTATTGGACCATTTTGTGTAAAGGCACGAAGAGGCACGGTGGCCTACCAACTAGACCTCCCCAAGGAGCTGTCAGACGTCCATGACGTGTTCCACGTCTCACAGTTAAGAAAATGTGTGAGCAACCCAGAAAAACATGTACCTCATGAGGACATTGATATGCAACCAGATCTCACCTACAGAGAAAGACCAGTAAAGATTTTAGAAGAGTCTGAATGGAGGACCCGTCAGAAAACGACAAAGTTTTTCAGGGTTCAGTGGAGCAACCACACTGAGGATGAAGCTACATGGGAAAGGGAGGATTTCCTTCGAGCAGAGTATCCATATCTATTTGAGGATCAGCAGAAATCTCGAGGACGAGATTTTTCCCTAAGGGGGTAGGTGTTGTGACACCCAAGTTTTTATTTGGATTTTTCAAAAGATTTTTATTTGACTTGAGGGGAGTGATTTAAATTTTTCTTCAAGAGAACTCTCCCTCTCATATATTTTTCTTTATGGCAAAAGTTTTGTTTAGATTCACCCAAGATCTGCCTTTGGTCTTGGAAGTTCTTGCTTTTCATTTGGACTCAAGACAAAATGTTTTTCATTTGGGAAAATAACTTTTGAAAATCTTTTTGAATTTGCACTATGGCTTTTGGAAAGTCCTTTGCCACTTTCAACAAATCCTTCTTGCCATGGCATTAGTGCAAATCCTCTCTCCTAACCACTTCCCTCACCTTTGGATCATGTTTTGCATCAAATCCAGCAAGTTGAACCTCCCCATGTATCTATCTCCATTTAAATCTTATTCAAACAAATTTCTTCCTTCTCTTCTAGCACTTGGAGAGTTACAAAGGAACTCCACTTTCTGTCTTGATTTTTGCCACCAAACCTTTTTCCCCTCCTAGTCCTTTGAACCCTCAACCTAGAACCATGAAGATCCACTGGTCTTCAGTTCAAAATTTTCAAACTACACCTACTGCAAGTTTGGACCAGATTTGACAAATTTGGTGAAATTCATTCAAAACCTTCTCCAAAAATTCCAAGTAAAATCAGGCAGCCTCTGGGTGCTTTGAGTGGTCATCTCACCAAGTTACAGCTCCAGAAAAATTTATCTCATAGCCAAAACCTTTTGTCGAACACCTGCAGTGCACTGTCTATGTCAAGTTCAGAAAGTTCAGAGAACACTGCAGTGGCTGCTGTCGTTTTGTTCAGAGAAGGACGTCGATCTCGCCAGTGCCACCGCGTCGCCTTGCTCCTCGTCCCCGCCCTCTTGTTCCTGCACCACATGAACGCCTGGCGCCTTGCGGGCGTCGGCGACGAGCAGCAGAAGGTGCGCCGCACCGTGACCGACGCCGGCGGCGGCTTTGCGGGCGCCAGCGGGAGACACGGCGCCGACGACGCCACCCAGCGCCGCCCAAACCACCGGAGCCCGCCGCGTGGCCTTCCACTCCCCCGAATGCGCTGCCGCTCTCGTCGTGAACCGCAGGGCGCGGAGCGCGCTCTCTGCCGCCGTTGAGCCCGTGCGGTCACCTCACCGTGGACCGACGCCATTACGCCAAGACCATCTCCGTTTAGCTGTGAAACGACTCCAATAACCTCCACTGATGCTGCCTGGCCGCTCAAACCACCTGCCAATTCACTGCTCCGCCGTAATCGCTCGCCGGAGATTCTCCGTTCACGGCCACCCCGTCGATCTGCCTATAAATAGAGGCCCTGAGCTTCAACTCGAGCACCCACCATCCCTGCACTCCCCCTAGAGCAAGCCTAGCCACTGGAAGAGCCCCGAGGAGGTCTCCTTCCTCGACTCCGGCCGCCGTGACCCGCCACGGGATCCAGCACAATTCGCCCCCATGTGCGCTCCTCCGCCTCCATTCTCTTGCCAGTAGCTTCACCTTGCATCCCTCGTTCTGACCCGCGCCTCAATTCGTAGTTTGCAGCCCTCCACCGGAGTTCCCCATCCTCACCCGAGCCGCCGTCTGCCGGAGATAGTGTCGCCGTCGACGTGGTGCTCCCCGTTGGACGAGTCCACCACCCACCGACGCAGAAGAAGACACTGAAGCTCTTGGTACCCTTCGTTTCTCCTAACTCGCCGTGGTTCGACGCCGGCGTCCACTGCAGTCTTCGGGCGCCGGCGAGCTTTTCAAACCTGACATGTGGACCCCGCGTGTCAGCCTCTGTTCTTTTATTCGCGAACCGTTTTCTGTTGGCGCCTTTGGGCAAAATACGTTTTCTCCTTTGCGCTTGCGCATTCCCAACCGAAGCGTTTTCTGTTTTCTCACTTAAAACCCTGGAACTTTTCTGTTTCATTATAGATAAGTCCCTGGACAGAAACCTTTATAACTTTTTAATAAAAAGGGATTTTTGAGTGATTCTTTTTCTGACAATCTTCAAATTTTGTCTAGTTTTTTATGGGATTTATTTGAAAATTATTTGGAAAAGTTTCTGTGCAAGTGTTGGTTTTCACGTTAGTATCCGTTTCGTGATTGCCGTAGGTTCCGGGAGAGGTGACGGAGCTGCGAACTTCGCCGAGCTAGACTCCGACTTCTCCGAACTAGGCAAGCATGTTTTGAACATTTGATATGACAGGTGTTTTACATGTTCGCGTGAGAGTTGTGCGTGGCATATGAGTGTCGGTAAATACCCCGTTGCTTGTAAGGCAACGACCCGGTTGTTCCAAAGTCGCGATGATCTCTGATGAGAGATGGCCTAATCATGTGGTAACATGAAGGGCAGCAAGATGGTACTATTGTAGCATACCAGCCTTGCGTCATGCGACTTTCCCCGACGTTAACGTGGTTGGAGCCACGTTATCGTTCTTTTCCCGCATGTTCCAAAGTTGCGATGATCGCTGATGAGAGATGGCCTAATCATGTGGTGACATGAAGGGCAGCAAGGTGGTACTGTTGTAGCATACCAGCCTTGCGTCATCCGACTTCCTCCGACGTTAACGTGGTTGGAGCTACGTTACCGTTCTTTCCCCTTTCCGTGCTACCACATGTCTCATTGCCAGGATGCGGTTTAGTAAGTTGGTAACCTCTTTCCGTGTACACACCAAACAGAGAGGCCGGGATGATGGTACCTTGACCCAGGATTAAAGCCAGTCATCCGGTCAGGGGGCATGGGTGTTTCCGGTTGGGACCGAGAGGGGGGGCACCCCCTTAGAGCGCGCGTATAGAAATTTGATCCCATGCTACGTGAGGTTGTAGCCTCCCCGTCTCAAGGTTTTTCTTGAACGTCGCCGAGGGTGATCCCTGGCTTCGGATGGTTGAATTGGGTGTATACTGGTTAGACGTGTTTCTTCCAAAACACCGTAGACGGAACTAGTCCCCGTGACTACTGAAATCCGTTGGCTGTGGTTAAGTACAAACTCTGCAGAGTCAATTCTTTCCAAATCATTGCATCCATGATCAAGTAGTGTAAACATTACATCCATATCTATCCGTGTGAAAAACTTGTCCCCAGTGAACAAGCTCAAGTGGTAAATTCAGATTTATTGTTATTCCTGTGGATGGACTAACTTTATATTTGTCTCATGCTTGTGATAAATTATGTTCCCGAACTATTGTATTATTGAGCTACAATATAAGCCCTTTATGAGACGTCGCGCAGACGTCCGACTGTGGCGTGTACTCGTTTCTCACTTTAAATATAAGCCCTTTATGTGATGTCGCTCAGACGTCCGACTGCGGCACGCACTGTCTTTATTTTCTGTTATAAGCCCTTTATGTGGTGTCGCCCCGATGCCCGACTGTGGCATTATTATTCTGCATTTTCCTCTCGAGGAGTCTTTCAGACACTCGTTTGGCACCTGTATTATTATTCCGCATTTTCCGCTCGAGGAGTTTTTCAGACACTCGTTTGGCACCCACATTATTATTCTGCATTTTTCCTCTCGAGGAGTCTTTCAGACACTCGTTTGGCACCTGTATTATTATTTCCGCATTTTCCGCTCGAGGAGTCTTTCAGACACTCGTTTGGCACCTGTATTATTATTCCGCATTTTCCGCTCGAGGAGTCTTTCAGACACTCGTTTGGCACCTGTATTATTATTTCCGCATTTTCTGCTTGAGGAGTCTTTCAGACACTCGTTTGGCACCTGTATTATTATTCCGCATTTTCCGCTCGAAGAGTCTTTCAGACACTCGTTTGGCACCAGTATTACTATTCTGCAGCTTACGCTCGAGGCGTCATTCAGACCCTCGCTTGGCACCCAGTATTTATTATCTCTATGTCTGATCGCACTGGTTAACTTGTTCATATGTTTCATGTTTGCATTCGTTATACCTTATGTCCGAACTGTCTTGCGAGTACTTTCATAGTACTCACCTGGCTTGTTGATTTGGCCAGATGTTGACGCAGGCGATCTCTTGGATGAAGAGTTTGATAGCGCGTCCAATGCCTAGAGGAGTCCCAGTCAGTCCTGCGCGATCCCGGATATTGGTCACTTGTATTGTATACGCTTCCGCCACCCGCAATAAGTCTTCTCGAGCCTCACTCCGACGCTCGATGAGTTGTAGTCTTCTGGAATCATATCACTCGCTTCGCGATGATATTTCCACCACCGTTATTATCGTGAGTTAGTAGTTTGCCACCCTATCCGCCATCTTGTTTTAGCGGCGTGCATGTAATAAATTGTTGGGCAGTCTCTGCTCAACCTTGTATTATATTTAGTGCTCCTGGTATTTTTCATCTGTGACCAAGATATTGTCTATCAGTGAGAAGGAATTCTTCCTCGCTGGTCCGTAAAAGGGATTGGTCTCTCAATAATTATTTTATTGAAAAACCGGTCGTGACATGCTCGGACTATACTATTTACATGGGGGAAATACTACTGATCATATGGTGGTCTACTAGAAATTTTGATCGGTGGAAGACTCCATGATATCCGCTCCGGCTTCGTCTTCATAATCATCATCACTATCATCGGGGTCGAAGTCGGTGTCGTCGATGATGATGTAGTTCTCCGGACAAGTGGAATCGTCGTCTTCTCCTCCTGGCGCGGGGTCTCCCATGAATACTCCGATCTTCTTTATCAGGTCGTCGTTCTTCTCCAATAGTGTCACGATTTCCTCCTCATATCCATCGCATGTAGACTTGAGTTCCTCTTCTAACTCGGTGATCCTTGTCATTGCCTTCTTTAAATCTAACATGCTTGCGCACATCTGGTTCTCCTGGCGTCGAATGTGTTGGTTTAACTCCTGGATGAATGTTGCAATGGACTTGTCCTTCCTGTGCTGACTATCTCCCATTGCTCATCTCGGCGCCTGCATATCTGGTAGATAGTATCCTTGAGATCCTTGTGGTAAACTTCGCCAATGCGTCCCATGGCGATGTGGGCTGCCATCCTCTTTCCCAGAGTCCAGGTTGGGGCATCAAAGGAAAACTCTATGGGCTCCGTGACTGGCGTGAATGTCCTTCCTGGAACTTGAACTTGAATCATCCACCGCTCCTCTTCTGGTAAAGTGGCGTTGTAGGTCCCGGTGAAGCTTGGTATTCCAATGTTCAGGTATCTAGTGACTTCCTTCTAGTGTCGTCCAAAAGGTGTATCTTCATCCGGTTGTGCAAACTTGTTCCTCGAGTCCGCCATCCTAAAGAGTAGAAAATGGAGAGGAGTCAGAAATGAGTAGAGAAGAGTGACCTATGGCTTTCTTAGTGGTCGTGTCCTACATTCAGCGTGTGCTCTGATACCATCTTGTAGCGACCCGACCTCAAATGGTCAAGTCTCTGTGCTTCAGTGTCATCCCTGGATCGGTAATGCTGACACACACAGTACTCGAAGGATTTATAACAGAGTAGCAATCACACACTTATTACATCGAATGTCCCCATAGAGAACTTATTACAATAAATATGGCTTAAGGCCATCTAATACGATAACAGCGGAAGGCTTGGAAGATAAAGTGAGTCCATCAACTCCAACGGCATAGCTGAGTGCATGACAACGGCCTAGCGAACCTTACTCTTCGTCTGAAAAGTCTGCAACATAATACGTTGCAGCCCGAAAACGGGTCAGCAGATGGAATATGCTGGCAAATATAACACAATAGAGCAATGAACAGATAAATACTATCACTATATGCATATATGGCTCGTGGAGGCTCTATGGTTATATGATTTTGCGAAAAGCCAATTTTTTCCTACAACAAAGGAATAAATTTTATTTACCTATCATGGTAGTTGAAACAATCATTAAGATTCCTCCGACTCAGTCCCAATTAAAGGTAATTATCAACCCAACAAATTAAATTAGAGTGTTGAGATACAATAGGATAATCCAGGTACTAGGTACTCAAGATGTCCATAACCGGGGACCCGGCTAACCATGATTAGTTTATACACTCTGCAGCGGTTTGCGCACTTTTCCCCACAAGACTCGATCTCCTCCGTTGGATTTCTCGCACTACATGATGTTTGAGAACGGATGACCGAGACACAGTCTTTCAGAAGCATTAACTCTTTACTCTGGATGGACAGTTACACCTACTTTCTCTCTACATCTGCTAGCCCACCACTGAAAGAGGTCATGCAACATACTCAACTATGCTAGAGCCCATAATAGCTTGTGGCTGCACACGGAAGTCTCTAGCATGAATAATCTTATGATCCCTTTGAGCCTGGGTCGCGGACCGTAGGATAATCACACGGGTACTCCGGGATATCCTAGGACAACACTAGATTCTCCAGGTGCCCAAACAAGCAATCCACCCAGATGTGTATTAAAGTTGCCACCTTAAGTTGAACCATTAGTTAACAATCTCACATCTGTCATAGATACACTCAAACCCAATCCACGTCTACGAGCTTAGCATGGCAATAAGCATAACATAGAAGTAACTCCCAGGGTTTGATAATAAATCAGGGTAATAGGCTCCACCTCAACATCTACTTCCCAAACCCACATGTTAAGAGATCCTACTCATGCAATGTGTGAGGATTGTATCTAATGCATAAAAACTGGGTAATAAAGGGGTATGATCAATGTGTTACTTGCCTTGCTGACGATCCGCAAAACCTAGTGACTCGTAGTAGCACGCTTCGCACTCCGGGAATTCTATCGCAAACAAACAATAGCATACATAAGAAATCAAGCAAAGATGCACGGGTAAAACTCAAATAAGAAGATCTAACCAGAAAGTTCAACTTAAGAACTCCGGTTTGCAAAAAGAATCAAATCAAACGGAGCAACGAAACTCAAACTACGAAAGAAACAAGATCCGATAACTAATCTGGACTAAAGTCAAATTTTACAGTACCAAAATCTTGTTCAAGTTGGTTAAATAGAAAGAGGGCTTCGAGAGGAAGATCTAGGCGCTTGAATCGCCTGATTCTGATAAACGAGCGAAAAGATAAACTAAAACGAAGATCGAGTCATAAATCACGATCGGAAATAATCGTGAAAAACCATAGAAAAAGGAAAACTGACGAACAGGCTAACGAACGAACGTTCGCTATCTGTGACTAACGGGTGAACTGTGTTCGTTTAAAAGAACGAACGGACGAACGTAGCAAAATAAATAAACCGACGGAAAAACCGATCTAATGAAATAAATCAGAAATTAAAAAAACGGATCTAGATCTAGGTTTACCGAAATAAACCGATGAAAAAAAAACGGCGGCGGCGGCTAACTCCGGCGAAGTCGGCGGCGCAGCGAGGCGGCGCGGCGCGGGGCTCGAGGCGGCAGCGGCTAAGGTTTGGGAGGCGCGGGCGGGCTCGCGGCGTCGTGGGCTACGGGGGCGGCTCGGGCGGCTTATAAAGGCGGACTGGCCTGGGGAGTCCGGGCCGGTTACGGCCCGTAGGTCGGTTATTTATTATTTATTTTATTTATTATTTTTTTTAATAATTCTGACGCGCAGAAAAAGAAAGAAAAAGAATACTAAACGGACTCCAAAAGTCCTGAAATAAATTTTCCCCCTCCTCTAAAAATATGCCGGACAAGCTGAACATTTATTTGGGCCAATAATGCAATTTCTAAAAACACATATTTTCCTAATTCAAATAAAATTGCAATAAAATCCGAATAAAATCAAATATTTGATTTTAATATATTTCCTCCAATATTTCATTTATTTTGGGAGAAGTCATATTATCTCCTCTCAGATATTTTAATATGAAATATTTTCGGAGAGAAAATAAATTAAAACCAAAGTGATCCTTGTTTCAATATTTGATAAAAGTCAAATATGAAAAACGTGAAATCCCCAACTCTCTCCGAGGGTCCTTGAGTTGCTTAGATTTTCGAGTATCGCGAAACGAAATGCAATAAAATATGATATGCATGAATGACCTATGTATAACGTTCCAAATTAAAAATTTGGGATGTTACAATATCCCTCTACATCATGTCATCTTGCTTAATGCATTACTCTGTTCTTATGAACTTAATACTCTAGATGCATGCTGGATAGCGGTCGATGTGTGGAGTAATAGTAGTAGATGCAGAATTGTTTCGGTCTACTTGACACAGACGTGATGCCTATATTCATGATCATGCCTAGATATTCTCATAACTATGCGCTTTTCTATCAATTGCTCGGCAGTAATTTGTTCACCCACCGTAATATATGCTATCATGAGAGAAGCCAATAGTGAAACCTATGGCCCTCGGGTCTATTTTCCATCATATAAGTTTCCGATCTACAATTCTAGTTTACTATTTATTTATTTTTGCAATCTTTACTTTTAAATATATACAAAAATACCAAAAATATTTATCTTACTATCTTTATCAGATCTCACTTTTGCAAGTGGCCGTGAAGGGATTGGAAACCCCTTTATCATGTTGGTTGCAAGGTTCTTGATTGTTTGTGCAGGTACTAGGTGACTTGCGTGTAGTCTCCTACTGGATTGATACCTTGGTTCTCAAAAATTGAGGGAAATACTTATGCTACTTTGCTGCATCACCCTTTCCTCTTCAAGGGAAAACCAACGCATGCTCAAGAGGTAGCAAGAAGGATTTCTGGCGCTGTTGCCGGGGAGATCTACGCTCAAGTCAAGACATACCAAGTACCCATCACAAACTCTTCTCCCTCGCATTACATTATTTGCCATTCGCCTCTCGTTTTCCTCTCCCCCACTTCACCTTTGCCTTTTCTTTGCCACTTTTCTGTTTGCCTCTTTATTGCTATGGCTGAACCAAAAGGAGCTAAGGGTTTTCTCTCGGGTTTTAATACTTTGGATAAACCTTCTCTCAGGTTTTAATACTTTGGATAAACATTCTGTCCTTTCTAAGCTCATAAATAATGTTGTTTTGGAAAGACCTACCGGGATTATCAATGAGAGTTTGAATAATTTTGATGAAGATGACCCAGGAATTTTTCGTTATTTGCTTGATGAATCTTTGAAAGATGCTTGGGATAGGCTATTATGGATCCAAGCCAGCTATGTGCCCCAATATCAAATTGAGATATACTTAAAAAGTTTTTATGTTGGGCTACCGTCCTCTTTCAAGCAAGTTTTGGATTCTATTTTTGAAGAAGGTTTTCTTGAGGGGGATGCCATCGGTACCTATGAAAAGATGAAAGCTATATTTGGGCACCCCATGAGTGAAAAGGTTGAATCCACCTCTCTTTTGTGTTTTTATCAGAAGGAAATTATCACAGAAATGAAGGCCAGCTTCGATGCAAATTTTTGTAGTGTACTTAATCTTTATTCTATCATTAATGGCCACGTGCTTTCGTAAAATAGAAAGATAAGTGCTTTAGACAAGAACTTCTCTCTTTATCACCAAAAGGGAGAACATGACAATACTTAGATCTATTCTTGTTTTTATGACTAGCTAGGGGCGTTAAACGATAGCGCTTGTTGGGAGGCAACCCAATTTTATTTTTTTCCTTGCTTTTAGTTCCTGTTTAGTAATCAATAATTCATCTAGCCTCTGGTTAGATATGGTTTTATGTTTTAATTAGTGTTTGTGCCAAGTAGAACCAATAGGATCTTCTTGGGTGATAGTTGTTTGATCTTGCTGAAAAAGACAGAAACTTTTCGCTCACGAAAATAATTGTTAAAATTCACCAGAACGTGATAAAATACAAATTATTTTTGAAGTAGATCAATATCCAAATTATACAGTTTGTCCTAGTTTTTCAGAATTGTTGGAGTTCCAGAAGTATTCGAACAAATCAGATTGCTACAGACTGTTCTGTTTTGACAGATTCTGTTTTTTGTGTGTTGTTTGCTTATTTTGATGAAACTATGGCTAGTATCGGGGGGCATGAACCATAGAGAAGTTGGAATACAGTAGGTTTAACACCAATATAAATAAATAATGATTTCATTATGGTACCTTAGAGTGGTGATTTGTTTTCTTATACTAACGGAGCTCACGTAATTTTCCGTTTAAGTTTTGTGTTTGTCGGCGTTCTGGGAACAGCGGTCCCTAGACTTGACTTCCTGCGGCCCACGGCGTGGCTAAGCTAGCAGGCCCGTATGGCCCATCTTCATCGACAAGGCATTCAAGACCCTCGCGAGGGACCAAGCCTCGCGAGGCGGACGAGGCAAGACCTCCTCAGGAGCGGCCTCGCCAGGCAGGCTCACGAGGGGCGGAGAGATCAAGGCAAGGCAAACCTCGCGAGGTCCTCGTGACATGAGCCATGACGATCAAGACCAGGTGGGCGCCAGGCGGGCGCCAGCGCACGCAGAGTCCTTGTTTCCTCTTTGGTGCCAAGGGGGCAAGCGCAGGCACGGAGTTCCGAGGCATCAAGCAATGGTTTCCATATCGGTGCAACGAGACCAAGACCAGCAGGACGGCAAGACGGAGGTCACCATGGAGCCCAAGACGGTGTCACCACCAGAGCCTTTTGCAGGCGAAGACTACTTTTGTCAGGATAAGCTGTACTAGATGTCCCCTTTCAAATTGGTCGTTGTTGGCTCCCTTCTGGCTCAATATTTGGGGAGAGGACCAGGGTCTATATAAGTAGAGCTAGCCACCACCGTTGGGGATAACTCATTCACAGGCATCGAATCCTCACCCACACAAGTTCGCCAAGCACAAGAACACCTCTACCTCAGGAGGTTGTTCTTCCCCTTTGTACTGTTCATCCTCAGCCCAAGAGGCAATCCACCACCACCACAGTGGAGTAGGGTATTACACCACAACGGTGGCCCGAACCAGTATAAATCTTGTGTCTTTGTGTTGCGAGTTCGTCGAGTTCAACCATGAGATCTTAGAAAGCTAGGGCGTGAATCGATAGGGAGGAAATCTTCGCGCGCACCCCAGTGTTCGAACCTTGAGGGTTTTGCCGGAACCCGTGATCCGACATTTGCCGCGACGGGTAGGGGTGCGCCGGAGCCTCTTCCCCGCCAATCGACCCGCCGACGCTCCGCGGCCCCGATGTCCGGTGACCCAAGGGCCAACTCCGACCACTGGGCAGCCTGGCCAGCCCGGGCGGCGCCACCTGCCCATGAAGACCTCAACCCCGCGCTCCAGGCGGCACGAGCGCCGCCTAACGCTGCGGGGAGCGGGCGGCGCGGCCAGGCATCGTCCACCCTCACTGCACGACAAGCACGAGCCGCTGCAAGGGCCGCAAGCCACGCCGCAACAACGACGCCACACACCCCGCGGGAGCAGGCGAACATGCGGGCCGCACTCATGGTGGTGCGGGAGTTGCTGCGGTGCCGGTTGATGGGGAGCGGTCGGGATGCACTACTGGAACGTGTCGCTGAGCTGCTGGATGCGGCGGCGTCAGGAGCGCCGCCTTTCTGCTATATGCTCCCTTCCCGGCCACTACTGGATCCCACGGCGGGCCTCGCCGCAACCACGCGCTCTCGGGTGCGCCTGGGGGCTTCATCGACACCAGGACGACGGATGGCGCCGGGGGCCCGTTGCCCCGGCGCCGCCTCCGGTGAGCATGGGGACGAGCGTTGCCCCCCATGGCCCCAGCGAGGCGACGCGCTATCATCCCCAGGACGCCGCGCTGGGCCGGGCGACGTGGAGTGTGGGGCACTACGGCGAGGTGTTAGGGGTGACAGCCCCGGAAGCCTATGTGCCCCGCATGATGGACCAGGAGTACACGCCGGAGGACGACCCTGGCTCGTTCCTCGGGCCAGGTTGGGAGGAGGAGGCATTAGGAGCTAAAGCCTTCCAGGAGCCGCCGGAGAGCCCCGCCAACCGCGCCATCGACAACAGATACAGGGTACCACTAATCCCTCAGGAGCCAGCTTACGCTAACCATGGGTCCCAGGAGAATTAGGTCACCACAGCGGCCGGCGGCCCCAGCTCGACGACCTCCCTCCCGCCAGGAGGATCACGCTGGGGGCAGCAGGAAAGAAGCCGGGAGCCAGATCCCTCGCCGCGTCGCGCGGAGCAAGGTCTCCCCCGGAAGTAGGCCCTCTGCTGGGGAGGCGCTGAAAAGCCTACCCCCGGCAGAGGACCCGTGGTCGCCGAGGGTGCCGCTGGCGTCCCCTTTCCCCCCTTTGTGTCGTCCTGGTTGCCGGTCGGCTCGAAGGTGGTTGAGGGCGGCGCAAGGCGGGGCCCTCGCCTGGCAATATGAAGCAAGGCCGGTACCTGTGAAGAAGGCCCAGTGCCTGTGAAGATTGCCGCCCGTGACACTCTCACGTAATAATGAGTGGGGCTGTACACGCCCCGGAGTCTCCGGAGAGCCACCCTCGGGCCTCGGGGGCTCCCTCCCACGCCTAGTGGCAGCACTTAGCTCCGCACTGGTGAGAAGACTTGAAGACATGAAGGCTAGACTAGGTGCCGGACGCGGCCATTTGCTTTGAATCTCTTTTCTGTAACCTTGCCTTCTGGATTTGGATTTAAGTTGAAGTTGAGTTTTTATCAATGCACGCGGGGGGTGCCTTTTCTCGTTCATGCGATTTCTTGCCTTCCGGTTTTTGCCTTGTTCTGGAGTTCGTGCTTGCTGCCTCCCCCTCGCGGGCCCCTTGCGAGCGGGGCTAGGCACGGCACACACACCGAGCGCGCTGGTTGGCGCTAGATCCTCGCGAGGCCCGCTCGGGCGGATCTGCAGGCCTTTCGGGAGCTCCGCGGCAACTCTCAGTTTTGCAATTCGGTTCGGGGCCTGCCCCAGCCAAGGTAAGCCGCAGCAGCAAAACTTGGCCACAGGCTCATGGATCCATGAAGGCGCACACTTGGCTTGGCATAACAAAGTAAAAATTGCGATTTGTTTACATGAGGGGCTCCCCCTCCCAAAATGCTCTCACAATCTTTAAGGGCCACGCCCAAGTTTTTGCATACAGGATAAAATAGTAAAGGAACAAGGGATCAGCCGGATATGTCACTAGCCGCATCCTCCCGTCGTCTTCAGACGCACCGCTGGCGTCGCTGTCGCCGTTGTTGGCGTCGCCACCACCTCCAACAACGCCGGCATCACCATCGTCAACCACGTCGCCTTCGTCTGCAGCGACCACCACCGCGTCGTCTTCAGAAGCGAAGGCTCTGACCAGCGCGTCCACGTTATCCTCCACCCACCGCGCCAGATCGCCATGGATGGCTTGCGGTACGGGGGCAATGGCGGCGTTGAAGTCAAAGTCAGGGAAGGTGTTCCGAAGATGGCTGAAGATGCGGGAGAATGCGCACCCGAGCAGGCCTCGGCTTCTCTCTTCCACAAGCTGGCGAGCCCTGTCGGACCGAGCCTCCAAGCGCGTCACCACATCACCAAAGAAGCACAGATGGCTGGCATAGTCATTTGAGTGTGGATACGGAGCATTCTCGTCACAGACATGGCCCAACGCGGCGTTGGCCCTGACCCTGAGGTCCTGAAGCATGGGGGCGTGCTCACGCTCCAGTGTCCGCCGCTGAAACACCTCCTCCTTGTTTTGCCGCGTGACCGCCTCGGCTTCATCAACCCGTTTCTGAAGTGAGAGCAGCTCGGCGCGGGCGGAAGCCAGTTCTGCCTGCGCCGTAACCAGGGCGGCTGCCGTGGCCTCCTCGCGCCTCTCCACTTCAGCCAGCTTGGGCCTGAGGGCAGCGGCTCTACCCGCATCCTCCGTCCCCGCAAGCTTCAACCTCAAATCATACCTACCCTCAGGATCTGCGCGAGCCTCGGCCACCCGGCAATCAACCTCCTCCTGAGCCTTGGCCTCGCGTGCGCCAACGGCATCTTCCTCTTGGGCAACTTGACGCTCCCTCGTCTCCGGCTGCTCAAGCTCGAGGCTACGCTCCATGGCCTCCAGAGCTAGCGCCTCCTCACTCCTCCGGATCTCTTCTTCCTCGGTGGCCATCCCCCTCAGCGACGCAAGGGCGGCCTTGCGCGCCTCCACCTGCTGCTCCAGGGATGCACTCTAGGCCTGGAGCTCCCACGCGCGCTTCTCCGCAGCCTCACGACAGCGGTCGGCCTCGCGAGCCTCCTCCAGATCCCGGGAGCAAGCTTCTCGGGAAACCTTGAGGGATGCCTCGGCCTTCGCGTTATCAAGATCGCGATGGTTGCGGCCAAGATTGATGGCCACCTTCAGCTTACGCCGCTCCTCCACCAGCCGAAGACCCTCAGCCTCAAGGCGCGCGTTGACACTCGCGAGTTCTTCACCAAGTCGGCTCATCGCGCCCATCGCCTCCTGGAAGAGCTCATGACGAATGACGCTCCGCCCGTGCTCGAACTCCAGCACACGGCCCAGCTCGTCCTCCGCCTTGGGGGCTGCAGGCGGGACGCGAAGCGGCGCACCCCCTCTCAGCAGGGGCTGGGGGCTGGTGCCACCCCAGGCGCCAGCCCGGCCTCGTGAGGGGCCCCGGCCGGTCGGGGCCCGCTACTTGAAGAGGAACTGAAGACTGAGGCCAACCAGCTACTGTCCATGACCAGAGGAGGGGCCCTGGGTATGCCCGCCAAGCTCCAGGCCAGGCCATGGAGGAAGGACGATGGGGCTGCAGGGTCGAAGCGCCATGAAGGCGAGCGCATCTCCTCGACCGGCCCTGCCCCGGGCGCGACATGCAGGCCTGGGACGCTCAAGGCCAGTGCGGGAGTCGAGGAAGATGAAGGCTGCTTCTCGGGGGACCCAACGGCCCTGGCGGAAGGGGTCCTGAAGAGCCAGCATCAGGGAAGAAAGCAGCAATCAAGAAATCACAAGATGCAGTACTTACTCGTCAATGGCGATCTATTTTCGTCGCTTCAACGGCCCGAAGATACCGCTGCTGCTTGGGGATCCTTTCCTCTTATGAAGCTCCTCGAAGTCCATGCAAAGCCGACCGAAGCGCTGGACATGGCGGCCGGCACAGGGTGGCACCGGAGGAGTGCTCGAGAGGACAACTTCAGGGGTGCTTGGCTTCGGAGAACAGTCGGGCGCCGCCTCACCACGACCTCCCGAGGCCTCCGGAGCTTCAGCATTGGGAGCCGCCTGCCGCATCATCTCAGCGACTGACGTCCCAGAGGAAGAATCACGAGTTCTTGGGGACGACGTGTCACGACCGGTTTTCCAATAAAAATATTTATTGAGAGACCGATCCCTTTTACGGTCCAGTAAAGAAGAATTCCTTCTTACTGGTAGACAAAATCTTGATCACAGAAGAAAAATACCAGGAGTACTGAATATAATACAAAGTTGAGCGGAGACTGCTCAACAATTTATTACAAACACGCCAATAATACATAAAGGCGGATAGGGTGGCAAATCTACTGACTCACGATAAAAGCGGTGGTGGATATATCACAGCGAAGTGGGTGATATGACTCCTGAAAACTAACAGCTCTTCGAGCGTCGGAGTGAGGCCCGAGGAGACTTATTGTGGGTGGCAGAAGCGTATATGATACAAGTGACCAATATCCAGGATCGCACGGGACTGACTGGGATTCCTCTAGGCGTCGGACTCACTATCAAACTCTTCATCCATGAGATCGCCTTCGTCAACATCTGGCCAAATCAACAAGCCAGTTGAGTACCATGAAAGTACTCGCAAGACAGTTCGGACATAAGATATAACAAATGTAAACATGATGCATATGAACAGAAATAACAAGTGCACTCAAAACAACGGAATAATCATGCACGGGAAAAATAAAGAGAACTCGGGCGGTAGTCCTCCTGAAATCCCAAAATAAACACTGAGGGCCAAACGAGTGTCTGAATGACTGCTCGAGAGGAAAAATACAAGAATAATAATGCCGCAGTCGGGCGTCAAGGCGACACCACATAAAGGGCTTATAATAGAATATAAAAGGCAGTGCGTGCCACAGTCGGACGTCTGAGCGACATCACATAAAGGGCTTATATTGAAAGAATAAACAACAGTGCATGCCACAGTCGGACGTCTGAGCGACATCACATAAAGGGCTTATATCAAAAGTAAATAAGAGTGCCACAGTCGGACGTCTGAAGCGACGTCACATAAAGGGCTTATATCAAAAGTAAATGACAAGAGTGCCACAGTCGGACGTCTGAGCGACATCACATAAAGGGCTTCATAAATTAATATCTCTGTAGCTCAAGAATTTAAATCATATCAAGGGAATAATCAGGTATGAGATAACAATAGGGGTTAGTCCATCCACAGGAATAACGTTCAACCAAGTTTACCACTCAAGTTTGTTCTCCGGGGATTTTACCACGAGGATTGACATAGATATGGATATACTGGCCATGGTCCTTGACCATAGATACGATGACTCGGAAGGATTTGACTCTGCAGAGGTTGTACTTTAACCACAGCCAACGGATTTCAGTAGTCACGGGGACTAGTTCCGTTTACGGTGTTTTGGAAGAAACACATCTAACCAGTACACACCCATTCAACATTCCGAAGCCAGGAATCACCCTCAGCAATGTTCAAGATAAACTTTGAGACGGGGAGGCTACAACCTCGCGTAGCATGGGATCAAATTTATATACGCACGCTCTAAGGGGTGCCCCCCTCTCGGTCCCAACCGGAAACACCCATGCCCCCTGACCGGATGACTGGCTTTAATCCAGGGCCATGGAACCCTCATCCCGGCCCCTCTATTTGGTGTGTACACGGAAAGAGGTTACCAACTTACTAAACCGTATTCTTGGCAGAAAACATGTGGCGGCACGGAAAGGGGAAGAACGATAACGTGACTCAGTCCACGTTAACCTCGGAGTTTATCGGACAACGTAAGGCTGGCATGCTACAACAATACCACCTCACTGCCTTTCATGTCACCACATGACTAGGCCATCTCTCATCAGAGATCATAGTAACCTTGGAGCACACGAATAGTTGCCTTACACGCAACGAGATACTCACCGATGCTCATATGCCATGCACAAACTATTCAAGCAAACATGCAAAACACCCGTCATATGAAAGGTTCAAACATGCTTGCCTGGTTCGGAGAAGTCGGAGTCTAGCTCGGCGAAGTTCGCGGCTCCGTCACCTCTTCCGGAACCTACTGTATAGCGAAAACGTATACTAACGTGAACATCAACGCGTGCATAAAAGTTGTCCCAAAAATTTTCCAAATAAATACTACAAAAAACTAGACAAAAATATAAGACTGTCAGAAAAAGAATCACTCAAAAATCACTTTTTATTAAAAAGTTATAAGTGTTTAGTCTAGGGACTAATCTGTGATGAAACAGAAAAGATCCAGGGACTTAACTGAGAAAACGGAAAACGCTTCGGAAAGAAACGCGCCAGCTCAAAGGGAAAACGTATTTGCCCGAAGGCGCCAACAGAAAACGTTTCGAGGGAGAAGAGAATAGAGGCTGACAGGGGGGTCCACATGTCAGGTTTAAAAAGTTCGCCGGCGCCCGAAGACTGCGGTGGTCGCCGGCGTCGAACTACGGCGATACAGGGAGATCGAAGTGTACCAAGAGCTTCAGCGTGTCCTTCCGCGTCGGTGGGTGGTGGACTCGACCGACGGAGAGCACGACGTCGACGGCGACACTTTCTCCGGCGGACGGCGGCTCGAGCGATGGTCGAGAACGCCGGTGGGTGCTGCAAACTCCGAATTGAAGCGCGGGTCAGGAGAGCAAATGCATAGGGAAGCTGCTGGCAAGAGTTGAAGGGTGGAGATGCACGCACAGGAGCGAATCGAGCTGGATCCTGTGGCGGGTCGCGGCGGCCGGAGTTGGGGAAGAAAGCTCTCCCGCAGCTCTACCAGTGGCTTGGCGTGGTCTAGGTGGAGTGCAGAGGTGGTGTGGGTACGAGTTGGAGCTCGGGCCTCTATTTATAGGCGGATCGAGGGGGTGGCCGTGAACGGTATCGCTCCGGCGAGCAATTACAGCGAGGTAATGACTTGGCAGGGAGCTTAAGTGGCCGGGCAGCATCAGGGAGGTGTACTGGTGCCGTTCCCCTCCTAATCCTGGTCGGTCTTGGCGTAATGGCGCCGGTCCTCGACGGGGTGGCCGTACGGGCACGGCGGCGGCAGAGAGCACGCTCCGCGCCTAGCGGTTCACGACGAGGGTGGCAGCGCGCACTGGGGAGTGGGTGGCCACGCGGCGGTCTCCGGTGGCTTGGGCGGCGCTGGGTGGCGCCGTCTACGCTGCGCCCCTCTCTGGCGGCCGCAAAGCCGCCGCTGCCGTCGCTCACGGGGAGGCGCACCACCTCCTGCTCGTCGCCGACATCCGCAAGGCTCCAGGGGATCGTGCGGCGCAGGAACAAGGGGGAGGGGACGGGGAGCAAGGCGACACCGGGGCATTGGCGAGATTGAGATCGAACACTGAAGAAAACGACAGTGGTTTCAGACACTGTTAACTGAACTTGACTGAACTTGATAGCAACAGTGTCCAGCAAGTGTTCGATGAAATGATTTGGCAAGCAGAAAAATATTTCTGGAGTTGGGACTTGGTGAGGTGACCTCTCAATGCACCCAGAGGCTGCCTGATTTTTCTCAGATTTTTAGGAGAAGAATTTGAATGAATTTCATCAAATTTGGCAAAACTGGTCCAAACTTGCAGCAAGTATAGTTTGAAAATTTTGAACTGGAGACCAGTGGATCTTCATGGATCTTGGTTGAGGGTTCAAAGGACTAGCTAGGGAAATTGGTTTGGAGACAAAACTCAAAGCAGAAAGGGTAGCTCCTTTGTAAACCTCCAAGGATCAAGATAGAAGGCAGAAATTGTTTTTGATGAGAGTTAAATGGAAAAGAAATTTTGGGGAGGTTCAAACTGCTGGATTTGATGTGTATCATGATCCAAAGATGGGGAAAGGGTTATGGTAGTGGATTTCCACTTGGGTCATGGCAAGAGGAATATTTGAAAAGAGGAGAAGATCACTTCAAAATGCCATAGGGCTATTTAAATTATTTTCCAAAAGGAAATTTTCCCAAGTGAAAGGCATTTGGTTTTGAGTCAAAATAAAAGGAAAAACCTCCAAGACCAAGATCAAGCCTTGGGTGAATCCAAATAAAACACTTGTCATAAAAGAAAGTTTTTGAGAGGGTGGGTTCTTTAAAAGAAAATTTTAAATACCCTCCTCAAATAAAAATAAAAGTTTGAAAAATCCAATTAAAATTTTTGGGTGTCACAACACCTACCCCCTTAGGAAAAATCTCGTCCTCGAGATTTCTGCTGATCCTCAAATAGATATGGGTACTCTGCCTGAAGAAAATCTTCCCTTTCCCATGTAGCTTCATCCTCGGTGTGGTTGCTCCACTGAACTTTGAAAAATTTAGTTGTTTTCTGTCGGGTCCTCCGTTCAGACTCTTCCAATATCTTTACTGGCCGTTCTCTGTAGGTGAGATCTGGTTGCACATCAATGCTCTCATGAGACACATGCTTTTCCGGGTTACTCATGCATTTTCTCAATTGCGAGACGTGGAAAACGTCATGGACGTCTGACAGTTCCTTGGGTAGGTCTAGTTGGTAGGCTACTGTGCCTCTTCATGCAGTCACACAGAATGGTCCAATAAATCTCGGGGCTAGCTTCCCCTTAATTTTGAACCGTTGCAGGCCCCTCATGGGAGACACTCGTAGGTATACAGAATCTCCGGGTTCAAAGCTGACCTCACGATGCTTTTGATCGTAGTAGCTCTTTTGTCGGCTTTGCGCTGTCTTGAGTCTGTCCCTGATCTGCTTAACTTTCTCCTCGGCCTCCTTGAGCATGTCTGGGCCGAAGATACGATTGTCACCTGTCTGTGACCAATTTAGTGGGGTACGACACCTCCGCCCGTATAATGCTTCAAAGGGTGCCATTTGCAGGCTGGCCTGGTAACTGTTGTTGTAAGCAAACTCGGCATACGGCAAACTTTCTTCCCAACTGGATCCATAGGTGAGCACACAGGCTCTCAGCATGTCCTCTAAGATTTGGTTTACGCGTTCCGTTTGTCCATCAGTCTGAGGGTGGTACGCTGTACTGAATGCTAGTTGCGTGCCCAGAGCTTGTTGTAAGTGATCCCAAAATTTAGAGACAAATTGAGTGCCTCGGTTGGATATTATAGTCCTTGGGACTCCATGCAGACAGACTATACGGGAGAGATAAAGCTTGGCTAGCCTTTGTGTGGAGTAGGTCGTCTTTACGGGAATGAAGTGGGCTACCTTGGTTAGCCTATCTGTTATGACCCATATGGCATCATTTCCGCGTTGAGATCGAGGTAGTCCGACGATGAAATCCATCCCAATCTCATCCCACTTCCACTCAGGTATCTTGTTTGGCTGGAGTAGCCCTGCTGGCTTTTGATGCTCGGCTTTGATGCGCTGGCATGAATCGCAACAAGCAATAAATGTGGCTATATCCCTTTTCATACCGTGCCACCAAAATCTTTCCTGAATGTCTTTGTACATTTTGGTTCCTCCAGGGTGGATTGAGTATGGGGCGGTGTGGCTCTCGGTTAGGATTTGTTGCTTGAGTTCCTCAATGTTCGGGACGCAAAGTCTGTCCCCGTACCATAATATTCCTTCACTGTCTGTGACGAACTCTGAAGCCTTGCCAAGGCCCATTTTCCTCTTTATTCCTTCGATGCTGGGGTGCCCTTGCTGAGCCTTCTTGATTTGTTCCACGAGGGTGGGATGTATCTCCAGATTCGATACGGTGCCCTCAGAGACTAACACCATGTTGAGTCTAGCGAACTCCTGCTGAAACTCAGGCCTCAAGTTTTGTGGATCGTCGTTGTCTGGGCTGGGGTTTCTACTAAGGGCATCTGCCACTACATTTGCTTTTCCTGGATGGTAGTGAATGCCGACATCATAGTCCTTGACCAATTCCAACCAGCGTCGTTGGCGTAAATTTAGCTCTGGCTGCGTGAAAATATATTTAAGGCTCTTATGGTCCGTATATATTTCACAACGATTTCCCAACAGAAAGTGTCTCCACTCCTTGAGTGCATGAATGACTGCGGCTAGCTCCAAGTCATGAGTTGGATAATTTTCCTCATGCTTCCGTAGTTGCCTGGAAGCATACGCGACAACTTTGCCATCCTGCATCAGCACACATCCGAGGCCTTTCCGAGATGCGTCACAATATACTTCAAAACTCTTGTGTATGTCTGGCACGATTAAGACCGGTGCGGTTGTTAGCTTCTTCTTGAGTTCTTGGAAGCTTTTCTCGCATGCTTCTGTCCATACAAATTTCTTGTCTAATAATTCCTTTATCTGCTTCTTCAACTCTAGCAATTCTGAGGGTGCCATTCTATAAGGTTTCTTATAGATGGGAGTGGTGCCAGGTGCTAGCTCAATGCAGAACTCTATCTCTCGGTCTGGTGGCATGCCTAGTAGTTCTTCAGGAAATACGTCAGGGAACTCGCACACCACTGGAACTTTTCTCAGTTCTGAAATGTCCACTTTGTTCAATTTTGGTTGCCGTGACCGTGGTCTTTCTTGAGCTGTAACCTTAATCGTCTTGCCGTCATGGTGAGTGAGAATCACGGTCCGATTGAAGCAGTCAATAAATCCTTTGTTGGTGGTCAACTAGTCCATCCCTAGGATGACATCCAGTCCTTTATTTTCCAACATGAAGAGGTTAGCATGAAACTGTAGTCCTTCGAACTCAATGATTACTCCTTTGCAGTAACTCTGAGCGATCTGCTTATTCCCGGGGGACTTTATGATCATAGATTTTTCCAAGGGAAGTATCGGAAAACCATGTCGCAAAACAAAATTCTTCGAAACAAACGAATGGGAAGCTCCAGAATCAAACAAAACCGTGGCAGGTACTGTGTTGACAGGGAACGTACCGAGCACGATGTCTGGGGCATTCTGCGCTTCTTCCCTGGTCACATGGTTCAGGTGACCCTTCCTGTGGTTGTTGCTGGGGTTGAAATTGTTGCGCTTGGGGGCTGGATTGTTCCCACCATTGTTTGGCTTGGGGGCCGAGTTCCTTGGCCTTGGGCACTGTTTGGCATAGTGCTCCTCTTCACCACAAGCGTAGCAAGTGACCCCCGGACGGTACGTGAAGTCCTTGTCCCTTGAATGGAACTGCCTGGTTGGCTTTAGATCAGTAGTCGAGGATTTCCTTGCTTCAGTCCTCGGGACCTCAGTCCTGCTTCGGTTGTTGCGAGCAAGAGTCGTCTTGTCCCTCTTTCGCTTACGGATATCCTCCAGGCTACGGCGCTCATTCTCCAAGGTAATGGCCTTGTCAACCAGAGTTTTAAAATCCGGGAAAGTGTGAACGACTAGTTGGCATCTTAACGCCGGTGCCAGGCCGTCCAAGAATTTCTCCATCCTCTTGTTCTCAGTCATATGCTCGTCGTAGGCATAACGAGATAGCTGGGTAAACTGACCATTGTATTCTGTCACTGACATGCCTCTCTGCTTGAGGTCATCAAATTCTCTCTTCTTGATTTTTATGATGCTCCTGGGGATGTGTGCCCCACGAAAGCCTTCCTTGAACTCCTCCCAGGTGATGTTGTGTTCACTGGGATGCATGTGTAGGAAGTCCTCCCACCATGCTGCAGCTGCTCCAGTAAGGTAGTGGGGTGCATAAAGCACCTTCTCATGATCTGAACACTGCGCAATAATTAGCTTCCTTTCAATATCACGAAGCCAATCATCGGCTTCAAGTGGCCTATCAGTATGAGCAAATGTTGGAGGGCGAGTCTTCTGTAATTCAGACAACTTGGAGTGTGGTTGATAGGGCTCACGGTGGTTTCCCATATTGATGACGTGATTCATCATCTCTTGGTGCTGTTGCTGGCCTTGCTCGAAAAGACGGCATACTTGAGATAAGGCCGCTTCGCTGTCCTGTTGACTAGACTGTCCCTGAGTGAAATTGCTGCTGGTTTGAGTTCCATAAACTCCTTCTGGCTGATTGGGCATGGAACGAGTCCACGGACGAGACATTTTCCACTCTGGGGTATTATTTAGCAAAAATCATAAGAAGAACTGTGTGGCTCAAGGAAAATCTTGCAAAGGCAGAAATTTAAAAGACCTCAAGATTTTTTTAAGAAAACATAAACGATTTTGCTCGGAGAAAAGACTGCTTGAACACAAATCTTACACGCGAAACGCAAACGCACGATACAGCACTCAGGATGTGCGTACACAACTACTACAAGCATAAGCACATGAAACACAACACACATGCAGACATAACGCGCGGCTACTCGGCGCACTCAGTCGGAGATGGTGACGATGTCCTTTCCCTTGCCAAGGGCAAGACTCAGTGGTGCAGGAGATTCAACCTCCACCTCCTCCCTAGCAGGCTCCAGGCGCGAAGCACTGCGCTGCGGTGATGGCGTGGGAGCGACAGGCGGCAGTGCGGGTGCGGCAGGCGGTACAGCTCTGACTGGAGTAGGAGCGATGACTCGGTCGAACTCCTCCGTGGTAGGCAGACGGCGAGCAGTGGCCAAAATGGCCGGTGCATAAGATGCTGAGGATGAGATGAATGTTAGAGGCGGTGCCGTGTGGAGAAGCTCCTTCCTGCTGGCAGGACCGCCCCGAACTAAGTCCATGCGGGCAGCCACAAGATCATCCACGAGGTTGTCGAAAGATTCTTCCAGAGCCTTGAGGTACTCCACAACCATCTCGATGGCTTCATCTCGCTCTCCCCTATGGCAGGCGAATGCATAGTGACAAGTATATGGCACGTGGCATGGGAGGTAGCGGTAGCGACGAGTCTTCATCATAGGGAGAATGTCCCGAAGGCGAGCTATCGCCTCGCGGGCAGCCATCTGCATGGCATGCCTCTCCGTAGGCATGGCCCTTCCCACAAAACGGAAGTGGCGAGACGCAGAACGTCCTCCCTTGAATTGCACCACGGCCTGGTGCATAGACACGTCGTCGCTGAGCTTGTGCTGATAAAGCGTGAACTCCGGACGAGTCGCTGGCCCGATCGCGAGCTTGGTGATGGAGATGAGGAGTTTGACAAACCCCTCGGGCACGTTAGTGAACACCCGAGTCTCGCAGTTGCTGCCAGCCATCTAAAAAAGTAGGCAAAAATTCTGAGTAGTCATGTCATAAATTTATGATGACCAACAGAAAATAGCTACATTTGCAAAATGCTAAAAAAGCACAAAAGACACTAATGACCGATTAGCGATCGCACCTAGTGGCTTCCTACAGTCAGCCTGGCTCTGGTACCAAGCTTGTCACGACCGGTTTTCCAATAAACATATTTATTGAGAGACCGATCCCTTTTACGGTCCAGTAAAGAAGAATTCCTTCTTACTGGTAGACAAAATCTTGATCACAGAAGAAAAATACCAGGAGTACTGAATATAATACAAAGTTGAGCGGAGACTGCTCAACAATTTATTACAAACACGCAAATAATACATAAAGGCGGATAGGGTGGCAAATCTACTGACTCACGATAAAAGCGGTGGTGGATATCTCACAGCGAAGTGGGTGATATGACTCCTGAAAACTAACAGCTCTTCGAGCGTCGGAGTGAGGCCCGAGGAGACTTATTGTGGGTGCCGGAAGCGTATATGATACAAGTGACCAATATCCAGGATCGCACGGGACTGACTGGGATTCCTCTAGGCGTCGGACTCACTATCAAACTCTTCATCCATGAGATCGCCTTCGTCAACATCTGGCCAAATCAACAAGCCAGGTGAGTACCATGAAAGTACTCGCAAGACAGTTCGGACATAAGATATAACAAATGTAAACATGATGCATATGAACAGAAATAACAAGTGCACTCAAAACAACGGAATAATCATGCACGGGAAAAATAAAGAGAAGTCGGGCGGTAGTCCTCCCGAAATCCCAAAATAAACACTGAGGGCCAAACGAGTGCCTGAATGACTCCTCGAGACGAAAAATACAAGAATAATAATGCCGCAGTCGGGCGTCAAGGCGACACCACATAAAGGGCTTATAATAGAATATAAAAGGCAGTGTGTGCCACAGTCGGACGTCTGAGCGACATCACATAAAGGGCTTATATTGAAAGAATAAACAACATTGCATGCCACAGTCGGACGTCTGAGCGACATCACATAAAGGGCTTATATCAAAAGTAAATAACAAGAGTGCCACAGTCGGACGTCTGAAGCGACGTCACATAAAGGGCTTATATCAAAAGTAAATGACAAGAGTGCCACAGTCGGACGTCTGAGCGACATCACATAAAGGGCTTCATAACTTAATATCTCTGTAGCTCAAGAATTTAAATCATATCAAGGGAATAATCAGGTATGAGATAACAATAGGGGTTAGTCCATCCACAGGAATAACGTTCAACCAAGTTTACCACTCAAGTTTGTTCTCCGAGGATTTTACCACGAGGATTGACATAGATATGGATATACTGGCCATGGTCCTTGACCATAGATACGATGCCTCGGAAGGATTTGACTCTGCAGAGGTTGTACTTTAACCACAGCCAACGGATTTCAGTAGTCACGGGGACTAGTTCCGTTTACGGTGTTTTGGAAGAAACACATCTAACCAGTACACACCCATTCAACATTCCGAAGCCAGGAATCACCCTCGGCAATGTTCAAGATAAACTTTGAGACGGGGAGGCTACAACCTCGCGTAGCATGGGATCAAATTTATATACGCGCGCTCTAAGGGGTGCCCCCCTCTCGGTCCCAACCGGAAACACCCATGCTCCCTGACCGGATGACTGGCTTTAATCCAGGGCCATGGAACCCTCATCCCGGCCCCTCTATTTGGTGTCTTACTAAACCGTATTCTTGGCAGAAAACATGTGGCGGCACGGAAAGGGGAAGAACGATAACGTGACTCGGTCCACGTTAACGTCGGAGTTTATCGGACAACGTGAGGCTGGCATGCTACAACAATACCACCTCACTACCTTTCATGTCACCACATGACTAGGCCATCTCTCATCAGAGATCATAGTAACCTTGGAGCACACGGATAGTTGCCTTACATGCAACGAGATACTCACCGATGCTCATATGCCATGCACAAACTATTCAAGCAAACATGCAAACACCCGTCATATCAAAGGTTCAAACATGCTTGCCTGGTTCGGAGAAGTCGTAGTCTAGCTCGGCGAAGTTCGCGGCTCCGTCACCTCTTCCGGAACCTACTGTATAGCGAAAACGTATACTAATGTGAACATCAACGCGTGCATAAAAGTTGTCCCAAAAAATTTCCAAATAAATACTACAAAAAATTAGACAAAAATATAAGACTGTCAGAAAAAGAATCACTCAAAAATCACTTTTTATTAAAAAGTTATAAGTGTTTTAGTCCAGGGACTAATCTGTGATGAAACAGAAAAGATCCAGGGACTTAACTGAGAAAACGGAAAACGCTTCGGAAAGAAACGCGCCAGCTCAAAGGGAAAACGTATTTGCCCGAAGGCGCCAACAGAAAACGTTTCGAGGGAGAAGAGAATAGAGGCTGACAGGGGGGTCCACATGTCAGGTTTAAAAAGTTCGCCGGCGCCCGAAGACTGCGGTGGTCGCCGGCGTCGAACTACGGCGAGACAGGGAGATCGAAGTGTACCAAGAGCTTCAGCGTGTCCTTCCGCGTTGGTGGGTGGTGGACTCGATCGACGGAGAGCACCACGTCGACGGCGACACTTTCTCCGGCGGACGGCGGCTCGGGCGAGGGTGGAGAACACCGGTGGGTGCTGCAAACTCCGAATTGAAGCGTGTGTCAGGAGAGCAGATGCATAGGGAAGCTGCTAGCAAGAGTTGAAGGGTGGAGGTGCACGCACAGGAGCGAATCGAGCTGGATCCCGTGGCGGGTCGCGGCGGCCGGAGTTGGGGAAGAAAGCTCTCCCGCGGCTCTACCAGTGGCTTGGCGTGGTCTAGGTGGAGTGCAGAGGTGGTGTGGGTACGAGTTGGAGCTCGAGGCCTCTATTTATAGGCGGATCGAGGGGGTGGCCGTGAACGGGATCGCTCCGGCGAGCAATTACGGCGAGGTAATGGCTTGGCAGGGAGCTTAAGTGGCCGGGCAGCATCGGGGAGGTGTACTGGTGCCGTTCCCCTGCTAATCCTGGTCGGTCTTGGCGTAATGGCGCCGGTCCTCGACGGGGTGGCCGTACGGGCACGGCGGCGGCAGAGAGCGCGCTGCGCGCCTAGCGGTTCACGACGAGGGTGGCAGCGCGCACTGGGGAGTGGGTGGCCACGCGGCGGCGTCCGGTGGCTTGGGCGGCGCTGGGTGGCGCCGTCTACGCTCCGCCCCTCTCTGGCGGCCGCAAAGCCGCCGCTGCCGTTGCTCACGGGGAGGCGCACCACCTCCTGCTCGTCGCCGACGTCCGCAAGGCTCCAGGGGATCGTGGGGCGCAGGAACAAGGGGGAGGGGACGGGGAGCAAGGCGACACCGGGGCACTGGCGAGATTGAGATCGAACACTGAAGAAAACGACAGTGGTTTCAGACACTGTTAACTGAACTTGACTGAACTTGATAGCAACAGTGTCCAGCAAGTGTTCGATGAAATGATTTGGCAAGCAGGAAAATTTTTCTGGAGTTGGGACTTGGTGAGGTGACCTCTCAATGCACCCAGAGGCTGCCTGATTTTTCTCAGATTTTTAGGAGAAGAATTTGAATGAATTTCATCAAGTTTCGCAAAACTGGTCCAAACTTGCAGCAAGTATAGTTTGAAAATTTTGAACTGGAGACCAGTGGATCTTCATGGATCTTGGTTGAGGGTTCAAAGGACTAGCTAGGGAAATTGTTTTGGAGACAAAACTCAAAGCAGAAAGGGTAGCTCCTTTGTAAATCTCCAAGGATCAAGATAGAAGGCAGAAATTGTTTTTGATGAGAGTTAAATGGAAAAGAAATTTTGGGGAGGTTCAAACTGCTGGATTTGATGTGTATCATGATCCAAAGATGGGGAAAGGGTTATGGCAGTGGATTTCCACTTGGGTCATGGCAAGAGGAATATTTGAAAAGAGGAGAAGATCACTTCAAAATGCCATAGGGCTATTTAAATTATTTTCCAAAAGGAAATTTTCCCAAGTGAAAGGCATTTGGTTTTGAGTCAAAATAAAAGGAAAAACCTCCAAGACCAAGATCAAGCCTTGGGTGAATCCAAATAAAACACTTGTCATAAAAGAAAGTTTTTGAGAGGGTGGGTTCTTTAAAAGAAAATTTTAAATACCCTCCTCAAATAAAAATAATAGTTTGAAAAATCCAATTAAAAATTTTGGGTGTCACACGACGCCCAGGAGCTCCAGGCGACATCCGCACATCAGCGCTCGTGCCGCCAGCCTCTGGTGGCACTCGCCCCCCTGCATCCACATTCGGGACGAGCTCGGCGCCAGCGACGAAGAGGGGAACCACATTGACAGGGTTCTCGCGGGACCCCACCAGGCCATCCGGGCGCAGCCCCGATTCATCAAAGGAAGGCATGCTCGCTGCAAATTCAGCTTTGTTCGTGCATCGGTACAGCATACAGCTCTTCCCAGGCATATCGTCAGGCGAAGGGACACCTATCAGGACCTTGAGCACTGTTTGCCGTGTCTCAAGAGGGAGCCCGGACTCCTGAAACCTCATATGGTCCTGACTGCTGAGCAAGGTCCACATCGGGTGAGAATGGCGCTGAAGCGGAGCGACTCGACGCCTGACGAACTCCTTCACCACCATTGGCGCGGTCACGCCGCTGTCTTTTAACCTCCTCAGCCTGAGCCAGACAGGGACAAGACGGGGGCTCGCGAGCCTCTCGTGGCCCCAACCGGAGTTGGGAACAGCAGGCGCTGACGGGGAGTGGAGCAGAGGGCTGAGCACGCCGGCGTCGACAAACACCCACCATGTCCGAAACTCGCTCACGGATGGAGGAAGCTCGAAGTCAATCCCCGCGCCCGCCGTCGCGGCCACGGCCTGGAAGCTCACGCATCCCGAGCTTTGCCGGGGATCAATCAGATGCAGTGAGAAGAAATGACGGAGAAAGGCCACGGAAGGAGCGATGCCCACCATGGCTTCGCACACAAAGGCGAAGACGGCGAGGAGAGTCACGGATTGGGGTCGAGATGCAGCATATGGATCTGGTAATGTTCAAGCACCGCATTGAAGAAGGCGGAGAAAGGGGGAATCAGGCCTGCCCAAAGGACATCGATGAAGATTGGGACCTCGGTGGCCGCCCGAGCAATGCGAGCGCGAGACACGGGCCAAGCCACCGTCCTCCCCCACTCGTTGAAACTGGTGGCGAGCATGGGACGCACCTTGTCCATGGCCTCGTCGTTGAGCACCAAGGATCGGCCGACCGCAGGCTCGGCGGCGGGATGCACACTTGGTGAAGGCAGAGGTTTCTTCCCCTTGTCTGCTTGTTTCGGCGCCATGGCGATGAAGCAGGCAGAGTACAGATCAGATTGGAGAAGAGGAGCAGAGTCTCGAGGAAGCAGAGGGATTGGGGAAACAAGGCGCGGGCAATGGAAGAATAACTGTGTAGGCAGCGGGGGCCGCATAGCAAGGCGGATTCCAAGGCAGCATGGGGAAGCGGAGACGCCCACGTCCAATCAACCGCCACGCGTCAACCGAGGCCGCATGCTTTTGGGGCCCGCGGTGCTCCGCGCTTGACCTTTGACTTCGCCTAGAAGCCAAGCCCGAGCGCGCCTTGGGCCCGGGGGCTACTGTCGCCGTTCTGGGAACGGCGGTCCCCAGACTTGCCTGCCTGCGGCCCACGGCGTGGCTAAGCTAGCAGGCCCGTACGGCCCATCTTCATCGACAAGGCATTCAAGACCCTCGCGAGGGACCAAGCCTCGCAAGGCGGACGAGGCAAGACCTCCTCAGGAGCGGCCTCGCCAGGCAGGCTCACGAGGGGCGGAGAGATCAAGGCAAGGCAAACCTCGCAAGGTCCTCATGACTTGAGCCATGACGATCGAGACCAGGCGGGCGCCAGGCGGGTGCCAGCGCAAGAAGAGTCCTTGTTTCCTCTTTGGTGCCATGGGGGAAAGCGCGGGCGTGGAGTACCGAGGTATCAAGCAAAGGTTTCCATATCAGTGCAACGAGACCAAGACCAGCAGGACAGCAAGACGGAGGTCACCATGGAGCCCAAGACGGCGTCACCACCAGAGCCTTTTGCAGGCGAAGACTACTTTTGTCAGGATAAGCTATACTAGTTGTCCCCTTTCAAATTGGTCGTTGTTGGCTCCCTTCCTGCTCAATATTTGGGGAGAGGACCAGGGTCTATATAAGTAGAGCTAGCCACCACCGTAGGGGATAACCCATTCAGAGGCACCGAATCCTCACCCACACAAGTTCGCCAAGCACAAGAACACCTCTACCTCAGGAGGCTGTTCTTACCCTGTGTACTGTTCATCCTCAGCCCAAGAGGCAATCCACCACCACACTGGAGTAGGGTATTACACCACAACGGTGACCCGAACCAGTATAAATCTTGTGTCTTTGTGTTGCGAGTTCGTCCGCGAGATCTTAGAAAGCTAGGGCGTGAATCAATATGGAGGAAATCTTTGCGCGCACCCCAGTGTTCGAACCGAGGGTTTTGCCGGAACCCGTGATCTGACAGTGTTGTGAAGTTTTCATGTTTTTGGGTAAAGATTTGATGGATTTTGGAATAAAGAGTGGCAAGAGCCTAAGTTTGGGGATGCCCAAGGCACCCCAAGGTAAAATTCAAGGACAACCAAAAGCCTAAGCTTGGGAATGCCCCGTGGCATCCCCTCTTTCGTCTTCGTCTATCGGTAACTTTACTTGATGCTATATTTTTATTCACCACATGATATGTGTTTTTCTTGGAGCGTCTTGTATGATTTGAGTCTTTGCTTTTTACTTTACCACAATCATCCTTTCTGTACACACCTTTTGGGAGAGACACACATGAATCAGAATTTATTACAATACTCTATGTGCTTCACTTATATCTTTTGAGCTAGATAATTTTGCTCTAGTGCTTCGCTTATATCTTATTAGAGCACGGTGGTGGTTTTATTTTATAGAAATTATTGATCTCTCATGCTTCACTTATATTATTTTGAGAGTCTTTTAGAACAGCATGGTAATTTGCTTTGGCTGTAAAATTAGTCCTAATATGATAGGTATCCAAGATGGGTATAATAAAAACTTTCATATAGAGTGCATTAAACACTATGAGAAGTTTGATACTTGATAATTGTTTTGAGATATGAAGAAAGTGATATTAGAGTCGTGCTAGTTGAGTAATTGTGAAATTGAGAAATACTTGTGTTGGGGTTTGCAAATCCCGTAGCATGCACGTATGGTAACCGTTGTGTGACAAATTTGAAGCATGAGGTGTTTCTTTGATTGCCTTCCTTATGAGTGGAGGTTGGGGACGAGCGATGGTCTTTTCCTACCAATCTATCCCCCTAGGAGCATGCGCATAGTGCTTTGGGTTTGATGACTTATAGATTTTTGCAATAAGTATGTGAGTTCTTTATGACTAATGTTGATTCCATGGATTATACGCACTCTCACCCTTCCACCATTGCTAGCCTCTCTGGTACTGCACAACTTTCGCCGGTACCATGAACCCATCACTTACCTTCCTCAAAGCAACCACCATACCTACCTATTATGGCATTTCCATAGCCATTCCAAGAAATATTGCCATGCAACTTTCCACCATTCCGTTTATGATGACACGCTCCATTATTGTCATATTGCTTTGCATAATCATGTAGTTGACATCGTATTTGTGGCAAGGCCACCATTCATTTTTCATACATGTCACTCTTGATTCATTGCATATCCCGGTACATCGCCGGAGGCATTCACATAGAGTCATATTTTGTTCTAAGTATCGAGTTGTAATTCTTGAGTTGTAAGTAAATAAAAGTGTGATGATCTTCATTATTAGAGCATTGTCCCATGTGAGGAAAGGATGATGGAGACTATGATTCCCCCACAAGTCGGGATGAGACTCCGGACGAAAAACTAAAAATAAAAGAGGCCAAAGAAGCCCACCAAAAATAAAAAAATAAAAAATATAATGATGAGAGAAAAAGAGAGAAGGGACAATGTTACTATCCTTTTTCCACACTTGTGCTTCAAAGTAGCACCATGATCTTCATGATAGAGAGTCTCTTATGTTGTCCCTTTCATATACTAGTGGGAATTTTTCATTATAGAACTTGGCTTGTATATTCCAATGATGGGCTTCCTCAAATGCCCTAGGTCTTCATGAGCAAGCGAGTTCGATGCACACCCACTTAGTTTCTTTTGTTGAGCTTTCATACACTTATAGCTCTAGTGCCTCCGTTGCATGGAAATCCCTACTCACTCACATTAATATCTATTGATGGGCATCTCCATAGCCCATTGATACGCCTAGTTGATGTGAGACCATCTTCCTCTCTTTTGTCTTCTCCACAACCACCATTATATTCCACCTATAGTGCTATGTCCATGGCTCGCGCTCATATATTGCGTGAAAGTTAAAAAAGTATGAGAATACTAAAGTATGAAACAATTGCTTGGCTTGTCATCGGGGTTGTGTATGATGGGAGCATTTTGTGTGACGAAGATGAAGCATAGCCAAACCATATGATTTTGTAGGGATGAGCTTTCTTTGGCTATGTTATTTTGAGAAGACATAATTGCTTGGTTAGTATGCTTAAAGTATTATTATTTTTATGTCAATACTAAACTTTTGTCTTGAATCTTTTGGATCTGAACATTCATGCCACAATAAAGGAAATTACATTGAAAAATTATGTTAGGTAGCATTCCACATCAAAAATTCTGTTTTTATCATTTACCTACTCGAGGACAAGCAGGAATTAAGCTTGGGGATGCTTGATACGTCTCCAACGTATCTATAATTTTTTATTGTTCCATGCTATTATATTATCTGTTTTGGATGTTTAATGGGCTTTAATATGCTCTTTTATATTATTTTTGGGACGAACCTATTAACCGGAGGCCCAGTGCCAGTTGTTGTTTGTTTGCCTATTTCTGTGTTTCGCAGAAAAGAAATATCAAATGGAATCCAAACGGAACGAAACATTCGCGAGGATCTTTCTTGGAACAAGCGCAATCCAGGAGACTTGGAGTGGAAGTCAGAGACGCAACGAGGCAGCCACGAGGTAGGAGGGTGCGCCTAGGGGGGCAGGTGCGCCCACCACCATCGTGGGCCCCTCATTGCTCCACCAACGTACTTCTTTTGCCTATATATACCCTTGTACCCTAAAACATCCAGAAGAGCCATGAAACCACTTTTCCACCGCCGCAACCTTCTGTACCCGTGAGATCCCATCTTGAGGCCTTTTCCGGCGCTCTGCTGGAGGGGGAATTGATCACGGAGGGCTTCTACATCAACACGATAGCCTCTCGGATGATGTGTGAGTAGTTTACCATAGACCTTCTGGTCCATAGTTATTAGCTAGATGGCTTCTTCTCTCTCTTTGGTTCTCAATACAAAGTTCTCCTCGATGTTCTTGGAGATCTATTCGATGTAATACTCTTTTGCGGTGTGTTTGCCGAGATCCAATGAATTGTGGATTTATGATCAAGTTTATCTATGAATAATATTTGGTTCTTCTCTGAATTCTTATATGCATGATTTGTTATCTTTGCAAGTCTCTTAGAATTATCGGTTTAGTTTGGCCTACTGGATTGATTTTTCTTGCAATAGGAGAAGTGCTTAGCTTTGGGTTTAATCTTGCGGTGTCCTTTCCCAATGACAGTAGGGGCAGCAAGGCACGTATTGTATTGTTTCCATCGAGGATAAAAGGATGGTTTTTATATCATATTGCTTGAGTTTATCCCTCTACATCATGTCATCTTGCCTAATGCGTTACTCTCTTCTTATGAACTTAATACTCTAGATGCATGCTGGATAGCGGTCGATGTGTGGAGTAATAGTAGTAGATGCAGAATCGTTTCGGTGTACTTGACACGGACGTGATGCCTATATTCATAATCATGCCTAGATATTCTCATAACTATGCGCTTTTCTATCAATTGCTCGGCAGTAATTTGTTCACCCACCTTAATATATGCTATCATGAGAGAAGCCACTAGTGAAACCTATGGCCCCCGGGTCTATTTTCATTCATATAAGTTTCCGATCTACAATTCTAGTTTACTATTTATTTTGCAATCTTTACTTTTCAATCTATACAAAAATACCAAAAATATTTATCTTACTATGTATATCAGATCTCACTTTTGCAAGTGGTCGTGAAGGGATTGACAACCCCTTTATCGCCTTGGTTGCAAGGTTCTTGATTGTTTGTGCAGGTACTAGGTGACTTGCGTGTAGTCTCCTACTGGATTGATACCTTGGTTCTCAAAAACTGAGGGAAATACTTACGCTACTTTGCTGCATCACCCTTTCATCTTCAAGGGAAAACCAACGCATGTTCAAGAGGTAGCACGCGCCCCTTCTCTTGGCCTTCTCCTCTCTCTTCCACTAAGGCCCATGTAGGTCCATTAAGCCCCCGGGGGGTTCCGGTAACCCCCAGGTACTCCGGTAAATGCCCGAACTCATCTGAAACCATTCCGGTGTCTCCAATATATCAATCTTCATGTCTCGACCATTTCGAGACTCCTCGTCATGTCCGTCATCACATCCGGGACTCCGAACTACCTTCGGTACATCAAAACACATAAACTCATAATACCGATCGTCATTGAACGTTAAGCGTGCGGACCCTACGGGTTCGAGAATTATGTAGACATGACCGAGACTCATCTCCGATCAATAACCAATAGGGAACAAGGATACTCATATTGGTTCCTACATATTCTATGAAGATCTTTATCGGTCAAACCGCATAACAACATACGTTGTTCCCTTTGTCATCGGTATGTTACTTGCCCGAGATTCGATCGTCGGTATCATCATACCTAGTTCAATCTCGTTACCGGCAAGTCTCTTTACTCATTCCATAATGCATCATCCCGTAACTAACTCATTAGTCACATTGCTTGCAAGGCTTATAGTGATGTGCATTACCGAGAGGGCCCAGAGATACCTCTCCGACAATCGGAGTGCCAAATCCTATCTCGATCTATGCCAACTCAACAAACACCATCGGAGACACCTATAGAGCATCTTTATAATCACCCAGTTACGTTATGACATTTGATAGCACACTAAGTGTTCCTCCAGTATTCGGGAGTTGCATAATCTCATAGTTATAGGAACATGTATAAGTTATGAAGAAAGCAATAGCAACAAACTAAACGATCATAGTGCCAAGCGAACGGATGGGTCTTGTCAATCACATCATTCTCTAATGATGTGATACCGTTCATCAAATGACAACTCATGTCTATGGCTAGGAAACTTAACCATCTTTGATTAACGAGCTAGTCAAGTAGAGGCATACTAGTGACACTCTGTTTGTCTATCTATTCACACATGTACTAAGTTTCCGGTTAATACAATTCTAGCATGAATAATAAACATTTATCATGATATAAGTAAATATAAATAACAACTTTATTATTGCCTCTAGGGCATATTTCCTTCAGTCTCCCTCTTGCACTAGAGTCAAGAATCTAGATTACATTGTAATGACTCTAACACCCATTGAGTCTTGGTGCTGATCATGTTTTGCTCGTGAGAGAGGCTTAGTCAACGGGTCTGCAACATTCAGATCCATATGTATTTTGCAGATCTCTATGTCTCCCTCCTTGACTTGATCGCGGATGGAATTGAAGCGTCTCTTGATGTGCTTGGTTCTCTTGTGAAATCTGGATTCCTTTGCCAAGGCAATTGCACCAGTATTATCACAAAAGATTTTCATTGGACCCGATGCACTAGGTATGACACCTTGATCGGATATGAACTCCTTCATCCAGACTCCTTCATTTGCTGCTTCTGAAGCAGCTATGTACTCCGCTTCACACATAGATCCCACCATGATTCTCTGCTTGGAACTGCACTAACTGACACCTCCACCATTCAATAAAAATACGTATCCGGTTTGTGACTTAGAGTCATCCTGATCAATGTCAAAGCTTGCATCGACATAACCGTTTACGACAAGCTCTTTGTCACCTCCATAAACGAGAAACATATCCTTAGTCCTTTTCAGGTATTTCAGGATGTTCTTGACCGCTGCCCAGTGATCCACTCCTGGATTACTTTGGTACCTCCCTGCTAAACTAATAGCAAGGCACACATCAGGTCTGGTACACAACATTGTATACATGATAGAACCTATGGCTGAAGCATAGGGAATGACTTTCATTGTTTCTCTATCTTCTGCAGTGGTCGGGCATTGAGGCTGACTCAACTTCACACCTTGTAACACAGGAAAGAACCCTTTCTTTGCTTGATCCATTTTGAACTTCTTCAAGACTTTCTCAAGGTATGTGCTTTGTGAAAGTCCAATTAAGTGTCTTGATCTATCTCTATAGATCTTGATGCCTAATATATAAGCAGCTTCACCGAGGTCTTTCATTGAAAAATTCTTATTCAAGTATCCTTTTATGCTATTCAGAAATTCAGTATCATTTCCGATCAAGAATATGTCATCCACATATAATATCATAAATGCTACAGTGCTCCCACTCACTTTCTTGTAAATACAGGCTTCTCCAAAAGTCTGTATAAAACCATATGCTTTGATCACACTATCAAAGCGTATATTCCAACTCCGAGAGGCTTGCACCAGTCCATAAATGGATCACTGGAGCTTGCACACTTTGTTAGCATCTTTTGGATCACCAAAACCTTCTGGTTGCATCATATACAACTCTTCTTTAAGATATCCATTAAGGAGTGAAGTTTTGACATCCATTTGCCAAATTTCATAATCATAAAATGCGGCAATTGCTAACATGATTCGGACAGACTTAAGCATCGCTACGGGTGAGAAGGTCTCATCATAGTCAACTCCTTGAACTTGTCGAAAACCTTTCGCAACAAGTCGAGCTTTGTAGACAGTAATATTACCGTCAGCGTCAGTCTTCTTCTTGAAGATCCATTTATTCTCTATGGCTTGCCGATCATCGGGCAAGTCAACCAAAGTCCATACTTTGTTTTCATACATGGATCCCATCTCATATTTCATGGCCTCAAGCCATTTTGCGGAATCTGGGCTCATCATCGCTTCCTCATAGTTCGTAGGTTCGTCATGGTCAAGTAACATGACCTCTAGAACAGGATTACCATACCACTCTGGTGCGGATCTTACTCTGGTTGACCTACGAGGTTCGGTAGCAACTTGATCAGAAGTTTCATGATCATCATCATTAGCTTCCTCACTTACTGGTGTAGGAATCACTGGAACTGATTTCCGTGATGAACTACTTTCCAATAAGGGAGCAGGTACAATTACCTCATGAAGTTCTACTTTCCTCCCACTCACTTCTTTCGAGAGAAACTCCTTCTCTAGAAAGGATCCATTCTTAGCAACGAATAACTTGCCTTTGGATCTGTGATAGAAGGTGTACTCAATAGTCTCCTTTGGGTATCCTATGAAGATACATTTCTCCGATTTGGGTTCGAGCTTATCAGGTTGAAGCTTTTTCACATAAGCATCGCAGCTCCAAACTTTCAGAAACGACAACTTGGGTTTCTTACCAAACCACAGTTCATATGGTGTCGTCTCAACGGATTTAGGTGGTGCCCTATTTAACATGAATGCAGTCGTCTCTAAAGCATAACCCCAAAACGATAGCGGTAAATCAGTAAGAGACATCATAGATCGCACCATATCTAATAAAGTACAATTACGACGTTCGGACACACCATTACGCTGTGGTGTTCCGGGTGGCGTGAGTTGTGAAACTATTCCGCATTGTTTCAAATGAAGACCAACCTCGTAACTCAAATATTCTCCTCCATGATCAGATCGTAGAAACTTTATTTTCTTGTTATGATGATTTTCCAGTTCACTCCAAAATTCTTTGAACTTTTCAAATGTCTCAGACTTATGTTTCATCAAGTAGATATACCCATATCTGCTCAAATCATCTGTGAGGGTCAGAAAATAATGATACCCGCCGCGAGCATCAACACTCATCGGACCGCATACATCAGTATGTATTATTTCCAATAAGTGTGTTGCTCGCTCCATTGTTTCGGAGAATGGAGTCTTAGTCATCTTTCCCATGAGGCATGGTTCGCAAGCATCAAGTGATTCCAAAAGCCCATCAGCATGGAGTTTCTTCATGCGCTTTACACCAATATGACCTAAACGGTAGTGCGACAAATAAGTTGCACTATCATTATTAAACTTATATCTTTTGGCTTCAATACTATGAATATGTGCATCACTACTATCAAGATTTAGTAAAAATAGACCACTCATCAAGGGTGCATGACCATAAAAGATATTACTCATATAAATAGAACAACCATTACTCTCTGATTTAAATGAATAACCGTCTCGCATCAAACAAGATCCAGATATAATGTTCATGCTTAACGCTCTCACCAAATAACAATTATTCAGGTCTAAAAGTAATCCCGAAGGTAGATGTAGAGGTAGCGTGCGGGCGGCGATCACATCGACTTTGGAACCATTTCCCACGCGCATCGTCACCTCGTCCTTAGCCAATCTTCGCTTAATTCGTAGCCCCTGTTTCGAGTTGCAAATATTAGCAACAGAACCAGTATCAAATAGCCAGGCACCACTGCGAGCATTAGTAAGGTACACATCAATAACATGTATATCAAATATACCTTTCACTTTGCCATCCTTCTTCTCCGCCAAATACTTGGGGCAGTTCCGCTTCCAGTGACCAGTCCCTTTGCAGTAGAAGCACTCAGTCTCAGGCTTAGGACCAGACTTGGGCTTCTTCACTTGAGCAGCAACTTGTTTGCCATTCTTCTTGAAGTTCCCCTTCCTCCCTTTACCCTTTTTCTTGAAACTAGTGCTCTTGTTGACCATCAACACTTGATGCTCCTTCTTGATTTATACCTCCGCAGCCTTTAGCATTGCGAAGAGCTCGGGAATTGTCTTTCCATCCCTTGCATATTATAGTTCATCACAAAGCTCTGTAGCTTGGTGGCAGTGATTCAAGAACTATGTCAATGACACTATCAACTGGAAGATTAACTCCCAGCTGAGTCAAGTGATTGTGGTACCCGGACATTCTGAGTATATGCTCACTGACAGAACTATTCTCCTCCATTTTGCAGCTATAGAACTTATTGGAGACTGCATATCTCTCAATCCGGGCATTTTCTTGAAATATTAACTTTAACTCCTGGAACATCTCATATGCTCCATGACGTTCAAAACATCGTTGAATTCCCGGTTCTAAGCCATAAAGCATGGCACACTGAACTATTGAGTAGTCATCAGCTTTGCTCTGTCCGACGTTCATAACATCTGGCGTTGCTCCTGCAGCGGGTTTGGCACCTAGCGGTGCTTCCAGGACGTAATTCTTCTGTGCAGCAATGAGGATAATCCTCAAGTTACAGACCCAGTCCGTGTAATTGCTACCATCATCTTTCAACTTAGCTTTCTCTAGGAATGCATTAAAATTCAACGGAACAACAGCACGGGCCATTTATTTACAACAACATAGACATGAAAAATACTATCAGGTACTAAGTTCATGATAAATTAAAGTTCAATTAATCATATTACTTAAGAAGTCCCACTTAGATAGACATCCCTCTAATCATCTAAGTGATCACGTGATCCATATCAACTAAACCATGTCCGATCATCACGTGAGATGGAGTAGTTTTCAATGGTGAACATCACTATGTTGATCATATCTACTATATGATTCACGCTCGACCTTTCGGTCTCAGTGTTCCGAGGCCATATCTGCATATGCTAGGCTCATCAAGTTTAACCCGAGTATTCTGCGTGTGCAAAACTGGCTTGCACCCGTTGTATGTGAACGTAGAGCTTATCACACCCGATCATCACGTGGTGTATCGACACAACGAACTGTAGCAACGGCGCATACTCAGGGAGAACACTTGTACCTTGAAATTTAGTGAGAGATCATCTTATAATGCTAGCGCCGTACTAAGAAAAATAACATGCATAAAGGATAAACATCACATGCAATCAATATAACTGATATGATATGGCCATCATCATCTTGTGCCTTTGATCTCCATCTCCAAAGCACTGTCATGATCACCATCGTCACCAGCTTGACACCTTTATCTCCATCGAAGCATCGTTGTCGTCTCGCTAACTATTGCTTCTGCGACTATCGCTATCGCTTAGTGATAAAGTAAAGCAATTACATGGCGATTGCATTGTATACAATAAAGCGACAACCATATGGCTCCTTCCAGTTGCCGATAACTATGTTACAAAACATGATCATCTCATACAACAATTTATATATAATCACGTCTTTACCATATCACATCACAACATGCCCTGCAAAAACAAGTTAGACGTCCTCTACTTTGTTGTTGCAAGTTTTACATGGCTGCTACAGGCTTAGCAAGAACCGTTCTTACCTACGCATCAAAACCACAACGTTTCGTCAAGTTTGTTTTTTTAACCTTCAACAAGGACCGGGCATAGTCACACTCGATTCAACTAAGGTTGGAGAAACAGACACCCACTAGCCACCAGTGTGCGAAGCACATTGGTAGAATCGGTCTCGCGTAAGCGTATGCGTAATGTCGGTCTAAGCCGCTTCAACCAACAATACCACCGAATCAAAGTATGACATGCTGGTAAGCAGTATGACTATTATCGCCCACAACTCTTTGTGTTCTACTCGTGCATATAACATCTACGCATAGACCTGGCTCGGATGCCACTGTTGGGGAACGCAGTATTTCAAAAAAATTACCTATGATCACGCAAGATCTATCTATGTGATGCATAGCAACGAGCGGGAGAGTGTGTCCATGTACCCTCGTAGACCGAAAGTGGAAGCGTTTAGTAACGCGGTTGATGTAGTCGAACGTCTTCGCGATCCAACCGATCAAGTACCGAACGCACGACACCTCCGCGATCTGCACATGTTCAGCTCGGTGACGTCCCTCGAACTTCTAGATCCAGCTAAGGTCAAGGGAGAGTTTCGTCAGCACGACGGCGTGTTGACGTGTATCATCCCAAAATTCTAAATTTTGGAATGTTATATTAAATAAATAGTTTTGGTTGTTTGTTTGATTGTGGTGTGATTGCTTGTGTGAAATTGAGTAAAATTTGAAACTTTTGAAAGTTAAATGAGAGGGAATAAAAGGACTTTCCCAAACTTTCATTTTTGCATTTATGATTCCATGAATTCAAATTCATTTCATCATAAAACCCTAGAGAGAAGTTGATATGACTTTTTCCATTTAAATAAATAAAAAGGGTTTTGAAAATATTTGAATTTCATTTGGAACTATTTCAAATTCAGAAACTTTAAGCAACTCAATGATTTTCACGAGAGAAGATAAAATGACTTCTTCAAAACATATGAAATATGAGTTGGAAGGTTCAAAGAATCAAACTGAAAATCCCTTTGAAATTATTTTCAATTTGGAGTTATTTGGGTTTTATTCAAATTATTTTTCTCCAAAAATAAAATATATGGAAATTTGGGTAAAATGATTCCCTATAGTAGAAAATTTGAGAGAAATAAATTTGAAATTACTTTTTTATTTTTAAAAATGATTTTTATTGGATTTTATTGCAACAGTGGCACTCTTTGCTTTATTTAAATTTTTGTGGATTTTATTTGACGCTAGAAAAATGTTCATGTTATAGAAAATCTTTTTCTGAAAATTTTGATATATAATATGCCTATATATTTGTTTTTTGATTATTTGTTTATTTTTAGTTTTGTTCTCCGAAAAAAATGTTCAAAAAAACTCTTCGGACCGACTGGGCCAAAGCCCAGCCGGCCCAGGCCGCCATCACCGACCTCCCACAGGAGACCGGCTCGTGTACGTCGCCGCCGTCGTCGGACTCCGACCCAGGCACGCCTCCCGAGGTTCGCCCACCCCCCCCCCCGAACTATATATACTCCACCCCCCGGGGCCCCTAGACCCCAGTCCGCCGCCGCAGCACCGCCTTCGCCGCTGCACACAACCGCCACCGCCGCGACGAGATCCGCCGCCGCCGCCGCTTCCTCGCCTCCCCGCGCCGCAGCCGCCGCCTTCGCGCCGCCCCGACGCCGCTGCCGCACTCCGCCGCCTCGCGCCATCACCGCCCGTCGCTGGAGCCGCCGCCTGCCGCCCGCCGTCTGCCGTCCCGTTTCGCCGGCGGTTTTCTCAGCCTAAACCGCCGAGCCGGTATAAACCAAACCCGATCCCGTTTTTCGTTTTCGTTTTTTTAGAATACTCGGTTTATTTTAGGTTAGTTTATTTTGCGTGCGTTCATTAGCTAGGGTTCTGTAGCGAGCGGTTTTCGTCGGATTAGTTTCGGTAGCGAACATTCGTTCGGTAGAATTTTTCTTTTTATTTTAGTTTTCGTCCAGGGACCCATCCGTGAATATTTTACTTACAAATTAGTCCCTGATTTTCAAACCTTCGTCACTTTTTACTCGCTTGTCCAAATCCAACGAAACCAACGCCCACTTATTCGTTATTATCCCCCTATCCAGTAAAACAACTTGAACATGTTTTTGAAAATTTAAAATTTGATTTCAAATAGATTTTAATTCAAACTTCTTTTGTTCATAACTCAAGTTTTATAACTCCGTTTGAGTAGATCCTTTTTGCAAATTGAAGCTCTTGACCTAAACTTTCTGATAAGACCAAATCCACGTACTTTTGGTACTGTTAGAAATTGTTTTTTGTTGCAAGAGTTGTTTGATTGTTTTCGAAGTTTTCCGAGTTCTTTTCTTCGATTCTTTTGCATGATTGCTTATGTGTGGTAACTATTGCTTGCTCACGATAGATTGAACGAAGTGTGACAAGTAGAACTATCAGGAGTTATGTGTGCGAATCATCTTCATCAACAGTACAAGGCAAGTTCACACTTTGATCATACCCCTTTATTACCCAGTTTTTATGCATTAGTTTCAATCCTCAAACATTGCATGAGTAGGATCTGATTCATGTGGGTATTGGGAAGTAGTTGATGAGGTAGGAACCTATTGCCTTTTTATATCAAACCCCTGGGAGTTACTATGTTATGCTTATACTGCTATGCTATGCTCGTAGACGTGGATTGGTTTTTGAGAGAATTCATGGAAGTTGTGAGAGACTATTGTTAACTAAGGTTTAACTTAAGGTGGCTACTTTAATACACATCTGGGTGGATTGGTTTGGGGCACCCTGGGGATACCAGTGGATTGCCCAGACACCTGGGGAATCCAGTGTTGTCCAAGGAGATCCCGGGGTACCCGTGTGATCATCCTATGGTTCGCCACCCAGGCTCAAAGGGATCATAAGATTATTCATGCTAGAAACTTCTGTGTGCAGCCACAAGCCATTATGGGCTCTGACATAGTTGAGTACATTGTGTGACCTCTTTGAGTTGTAAACTAGCAGATGTAGGGGATGTAGGTGGTACGGTTTACCCGTTGAAAGAGTTAATGCTTCTGAAAGACTGTGTCTCGGTCATCCGTTTCTCAAACATCATGTAGTGCGAGAAATTCAACGGAGGAGATCGAGTCTTGTGGGGAAAAGTGCGCAAACCTCTGTAGAGTGTACAAACTAATCATGATTAGTTGTGTCCCGGTTATGGACATCTTGAGTATCTGGTTCTTGAATTATCATGTTGATCTCATCACGTTACTTAAATAATTTGTTGGGTCATTGATGTTAATTTTGGATTGAGTTGGGGTTACCTTCTCAATATTTTCAACAAACTTTGTAGTTAAATAAAAGTTATTCCTTTGTTGTAGGGAAAAATTAGCTTTATGCAAAAACTAAACCTAGAGCCTCCACCAGCCAAATATGCATGTAGTGATAGTCATTATTCAGCATTGCTCTACAGTGTGAATTTGCCAGTACATTCAATGTACTGACCTACATGGCTGCAATGTCTCATGTTGCAGGATTCTTATAACGAGTAAGTGATACGTTAGGGTTACGATTTCTACACTCAACTTTGTCGTTGGTGTTGATGGGAATCCACAACTTTGTTGTTACTTCCGCTATTTGGATTGAGGTAATAGTATTTATGTTACTTTATACATGTGATTTACCTCTATTATAAATCCTGGAGTATTGTGTGTGTCAGCATACCGATCCATGGATGACACTTAAGCACAGAGACTTCATCCATTTGGGTCGGGTCGCTACAATATGGTATCAGAGCACATGTTGACTGTAGGACGTGACCCCTAGAGACTGGCAATCCCATAGGAAAGATTTTCTCTATAACTTTATTTTCAAGAAGATCTTTTACCTCTCTTCTTTTCTGAGCTTTATCAAATATTCCCTTTTAGTTAGACTATACCCCTATCCCTTTCTGACTGATGAGACCACTCCAAGAAGTACAAGATATCGTACAACTAAGACCACTTCGGAATGAAGAGGATTTTACCGTGCATTATGATAATGGAAACTACAACGGTTGAAAATTTCAAAGACTAGGCGAATTTAAAGGCTCTGAAGAATTTCCAGATTAGTATGACCTACTAAGGCTACCCTTATGGAATTAGTCAGACTATTGAAGCTGTCAATACCCGAGATCGAGGTGTGTTGGAGAAGATCGGAACATGGAGAGTTAAAAACTCAAAGTTTTTGTCAAGAAAACCCTAAGGCGGGAGATATCAACTATGGAATGATAGCTCATAGCAGAGACATGGGCATAAACACGACTATCCATGATGTTATCGTTCGCCTATGCTATTTTCACCGTGCTGGGTTGAGCATGCATTTCTTCGGAAGGATTGGATGGTAGAAGGCTGATGGAGCATTTATCAGCAAAGGATGCAGTTTTAACCTTAGCTGGTGTATCGCCAGGATCTGGAGTATTACATCAAGAAGTTTAAGATGGATCTTCAGGAAGCCGTATTTGACAAGGAAGTACTTCATGAAGAACTCAGGACCCAGAAGCTGAAAGTAGCCAAGTTGGAGGAGCAAAACCTCGAGATACCGGAGATTCGACAGGAACTGAAGGACAGTAGGACCATGGTTCATGCCAAGGATGTTGAAACCCAGAAGTTTGGAACGCAACTCCAGAATATTAAAGGACGTCACGAGAGACTTCGCGTCAACAGAGATGGTCTGGCAAAAGAACTTGAGAAGGACAAGCATGATCGGAAGAAGCCATCGGAGACATGAACAAGACTTGAAGAGTTTGGTGACTTTGAAGATTTATTGACCTTTAGAAGACCAAACCCCTGTTAAATACCTACGTTAGATGCGACGATTGTGAGCTGTCATTTGTTTGATGTTTCTCCGACAGCCACAAAATAAAATCTGTCTCTTCAAAAAACTATTGTTTGTATTGTGTGTATCCCTCTCTATCTCTCTTATCTCACCCCATACCCATGGACCCAATAGAGGATGAATGGAGATGAACTCACATTTCCGAGACCGATAAGTCAATTGGAGACGGACCGATGGATTCAGAACATGGAGGATCACGTGAAGAATAACACTATAGCCGGAAAGGATATGACCCAGCATGCTCTTCAGTGCTTTGAAAGAGGTGCTGCTACTTGGTGGAGGATGTACCAAACCATCAATGGATGGCAAGGAGTAACCACTTGGAAAGAATTTAAGTTGACTCTGCTAAAGTCTCGTCTTGTGTCCCCGAATTTGAAGCCTTATGGAAATGATATGAAGAAACCCCGTGCATGCAAGTTTTGTGGAGAAATAGGATACAACCATAAAGAACACAAGGATGAATGCCCTAATTGTGAAGGTAGTCACCCAGCTGAAGAATGCCCCACTAGGCAGATCACTTGTTTCTTGTGTGAAGGGACTACCCACTACCCTGCTCAGTGTCACATTTACCCCATGGTACAATGAACCATCTAGCAGAAGAAAGAAGTAATGAAAGGAGCCCTCATGGAAATTTTAGAAGAACCTGTGATGAAGGAAGAGGTGGAGGACACACCCAAAGAAGACCCAATTAAACCCTGCACCAAGTCATGCTATTCATGTGGAGAAGAAGGACACATCTCCCAAAATTGTCTGAATGGGGATCTAGTAGAATTCCCAACAAAGGAAGTAGAGTATGACCCACAGGAAATAGAAGCCCTGATTGGAACCGAAAAGTCCAGGAAGAGAAGTAGATTGGGTACCAGGAAGGACCTGAGTCATATCACCTGTTTCAGGTGCAAAGAGTCAGGGCACTACTTCAGCAGTTGCCCAAAAAAAGGAAGCCGAGGACCCAAGGAGGCTATGTAATCATGAGGAAACCACGAGACTTGTCAGAAGTAATATGTTTCTGCTGTAATGAAGCAGGGCACCTTGCCAGAGATTGTCCCAATGAGAAGGAGGCTTGTGCTAAATAGTTGAGTTTGCAACAAAAGAAATGTAGTAGTAGTAGTGAGAACATTTTTTTAGGTGTTAAGTTGAGGCATGTGATGGAAAAGCAAGAGATTTTAATCATTGAAGAATCAATAAATTTAGCATCGTGGATACTGATTTGGATTTTATGAGTAGTTACTCTATGAAGAAAGATTTTGACCATTTTCGAGGATATGAGAAATATGGTCTATGGATGAATTTGTGCATTTCAAGGGTGGTAGTACCCTGTGAGGACACTTGACCTCTGGAAAGGATTATGATATTCCACGGACTGGACTTCGGACAAAATAAGTATGAGTTTTGTCTCGATATGTGGGATATCCCAAGAATATGAAGGGGTGAAGTATTATTGGATATAAAGGAGGTATATGTTGGTAATAAGGAGCAACTGTAACTCCATGATGAGTCTGAGTAATCACGTCTTAGTTTGGCACCAATAGAAGGAAGGGAGACAGTACAATTGGTTGGATTTAAGAATGCTGGGAAGCTGGATGTTGGAGTAATGATCAGTTGCCCCGATAATGAGTTCAAGGATTACAAGTGATGAGATGGGCCGTAACCCACAGGCTCCAGGACCTGCCAAGAAGCAAGCACACTCTTGCTGAAGGAAAAACCCTGGAAGAGGATATGCCTTTATCAGCAGACGTTTCTTAGGAGGATACGAAAACCTGAGAGTTGTGAAGTAACGATAGATGTTTGTTTGGCTTGCAGAATCCATGGATTATCCGAACTTGGTTCGTTGACAAGAGAAATTCTGCAATGCTTGTGAGGATGACCGAGCGTTAGAATGCGAGATTCACTAAACCATATACAAGGTAATTATTTGGGTGCGGGATGGATTGATCACCATACCGACTTACTCATATTATTCGCCTTGCTATATGGGATGGTAAATCTGAGTGACTTACCCATAGTAGAGCAACGATGATCAAAACCTTGTTTAAACCTTAGAATGGTATGACAATTTTCCCTTGTACTAGGCAGTTGTTGCCAGTCGTAGGTCATACGGTGAGAATGAAGCCCAGGCCCATTTCCTGCAGGAGAAACCATAAATTGTTGACCACCATGAGATATCGATAATTGTTTAGTATTGGCGCCAGACCCGTCAGCTAAGAAGACCCAGTCCCAGATAAAAAGACAGAAGAATTGAGGAAAAGGTTATGCCACTACCGAAAGAGCCCAGAATAGGAATTTTCCTGAGGATCTGAGAAGATCGACACTGCCAACAATAAGGATGGAGTATATGAGTGTTGATGGAACCGTAACCATGCTTCTAAGGGTGGTAGCACCCCAGACCCCTGTGACGATCGACGGATTTTGAGAAGACCCCCGAACCTAACCTATTTCTTGCTAGCCTCTCCGAATCTCGAGGGCGAGATTCATTTTAAGGGTGGTAGGATTGTAACATCCCAAAATTCTAAATTTTATAATGTTATATTAAATAAATAGTTTTGGTTGTTTGTTTGATTGTGGTGTGATTGCTTGTGTGAAATTGAGTAAAGTTTGAAACTTTTGAAAGTTAAATGAGAGGGAATAAAAGGACTTTCCCAAACTTTCATTTTTGCATTTATGATCTCCTTGAATTCAAATTCATTTCATCATAAAACCCTAGAGAGAAGATGATATGACTTCTTCCATTTAAATAAATGAAAAGGGTATTGAAAATATTTGAATTTCATTTGGAACTATTTTAAATTCAGAAACTTTAAGCAACTCAATGATTTTCATCAGAGAAGATAAAATGACTTCTTCAAAACATATGAAATATGAGTTGGAAGTTTCAAAGAATCAAACTAAAAATCCCTTTGAAATTATTTTCAATTTGGAGTTATTTGGGTTCTATTCAAATTATTTTTCTCCAAAAATAAAATATATGGAAATTAGGGTAAAATGATTCCCTACAGTAGAAAATTTGAGAGAAATAAAATTTGAAATTACTTTGGTATTTTTAAAAATGATTTTTATTGGATTTTATTGCAACAGTAGCACTCTTTGCTTTGTTTAAATTTTTGTGGATTTTATTTGACGCTAGAAAAATGTTCATGTTGTAGAAAATCTTTTTCTGAAAATTTTGATATATAAGATGCCTATATATTTTTTATTATTATTTGTATTTTTATTTTTGTTCTTTGAAAAAAAATTGTTAAAAAAACTCTTGGACCGACTGGGCCGAAGCCCAGCAGGCCCAGGCCGCCGTCACCGACCTCCCGCAGGAGACCGGCTCCTGTACGTCGCCGCCGCCGTCGGACTCCGACCTGGGCACGCCTCCCGAGGTTCGCCGCCCCCCCCCCCCACTATATATACTCCACCCCCCGGGGCCCCTGGACCCCAGTCCGCCGCCGCAGCCCGCCGCCAGCGCCACCTTCGCCGCTGCACACAACTGCCACCGCCCCGACGAGATCCGCCGCCGCCGATGCTTCCTCGCCTCCCCGCGCCGCAGCCGCCGCCTTCGCGCCGCCCCGACGCCGCTGCCGCACCCCGCGCCAACTCTGCCGCCCGTCGCCGGAGCCACCACCCGCTGTCCACCGTCCCATTTCGCTGGCGGTTTTCTCCGCCTAAACCGCCGAGCCGGTATAAACCAAACCCGATCTTGTTTTTCGTTTTCATTTTTTTAGAATACTCGGATTATTTTAGGTTTGGTTTATTTTGAGAGCATTCATTAGCTAGGCTTCTGTAGCGAACGATTTTCGTCGGATTAGTTTCGGTAGAGAACGTTCGTTCGGTAGATTTTTTTTCTTTTTATTTTAGTTTTCGGCCAAGGACCCATCCATGAATATTTTACTTACACATTAGTTCCTGATTTTCAAACCTTCGTTACTTTTTACTCGCTTGTCCAAATCCAACGAAACCAACGCCCACTTCTTCGTTATGATCCCCTCTATCCAGTAAAACAACTTGAACATGTTTTTGAAAAATTAAAATTTGATTTCAAACAGATTTGAATTCAAACTTCTTTTGTTCATAACTCAAGTTTTATAACTCCATTTGAGTTGATCCTTTTTGCAAATTGAAGCTCTTGACCTAAACTTTCTGATAAGACCAAATCCACGTACTTTTGGTACTGTTAGAAATTGTTTTTTTTGCAAGAGTTGTTTGATTGTTTTCGAAGTTTTCCGAGTTCTTTTCTTCGATTCTTTTGCATGATTGCTTATGTGTGGTAACTATTGCTTGCTCACGATAGATTGAACGAAGTGTGACGAGTAGAACTATCAGGAGTTATGTGTGTGAATCATCTTCATCAACAGTACAAGGCAAGTTCACACTTTGATCATACCCCTTTATTACCCAGTTTTTATGCATTAGTTTCAATCCTCAAACATTGCATGAGTAGGATCTGATTAACATGTGGGTATTGGGAAGTAGTTGATGAGGTAGGAACCTATTGCCTTTTTATATCAAACCCCTGGGAGTTACTATGTTATGCTTATACTGCTATGCTATGCTCGTAGACGTGGATTGGTTTTTGAGAGAATTCATGGAAGTTGTGAGAGACTATTGTTAACTAAGGTTTAACTTAAGGTGGCTACTTTAATACACATCTGGGTGGATTGGTTTGGAGCACCCTGGGGATACCAGTGGATTGCCCAGACACCTGGGGAATCCAGTGTTGTCCAAGGAGATCCCGGGGTACCCGTGTGATCATCCTATGGTTCGCCACCCAGGCTCAAAGGGATCATAAGATTATTCATGCTAGAAACTTCTGTGTGCAGCCACAAGCCATTATGGGCTCTGACATAGTTGAGTACATTGTGTGACCTCTTTCAGTGGTAAACTAGCAGATGTAGGGGATGTAGGTGGTACGGTTTACCCGTTGAAAGAGTTAATGCTTCTGAAAGACTGTGTCTCGGTCATCCGTTTCTCAAACATCATGTAGTGCGAGAAATTCAACGGAGGAGATCGAGTCTTGTGGGGAAAAGTGTGCAAACCTCTGCAGAGTGTACAAACTAATCATGATTAGCTGTGTCCCCGATTATGGACATCTTGAGTATCTGGTTCTTGAATTATCATGGTGATCTCATCACGTTACTTAAATAATTTGTTGGGTTATTGATGTTAATTTGGGATTGAGTTGGGGTTACCTTCTCAATATTTTCAACAAACTTTGTAGTTAAATAAAATTTATTCCTTTGTTGTAGGGAAAAATTAGCTTTATGCAAAAACTAAACCTAGAGCCTCCACCAGCCAAATATGCATGTAGTGATAGTCATTATTCAGCATTGCTCTACAGTGTGAATTTGCCAGTACATTCAATGTACTGACCTACATGGCTGCAACGTCTCATGTTACAGGATTCTTACGACGAGTAAGTGATACGTTAGGGTTACGATTTCTGCACTCAACTTTGTCATTGGTGTTGATGGGAATCCACAACTTTGTTGTTACTTCCGCTATTTGGATTGAGGCAATAGTATTTATGTTACTTTATACATGTGATTTACCTCTGTTATAAATCCTCGAGCATTGTGTGTGTCAGCATACCGATCCAGGGATGACACTTAAGCACAGAGACTTGATCCATTTGGGTCGGGTCGCTACATGACGGTGATGATGAAGTTACCGATGCAGGGCTTCGTCTAAACTATGGAAATATGTGGAGGGGGCACCGCACACGGCTAAGATCAACTTGTGTGTCTATGGGGTGCCCCCTCCCTCGTATATAAAGGGGTGGATGAGGGGGTCGGACGGCCTACTAGGGTGTGCCCCAAAGGGGGAATCCTACTCCTACTAAGAGTAGGAAACCCCCCCCCCTTCCTAGTCCTAATAGGAGGGGGAAGGAAGGGAGAGAGGGGAGGAAGGAACGGGGGACGGCCCCCCTCCCAATTCGGATTGGGCTTGGGGGGGCGCCCCTCCTCTTGGCCTTCTCCTCTCTCTTCCACTAAGGCCCATGTAGGCCCATTAAGCCCCCGGGGGGTCCGATAACCCCCCGGTACTCCGGTAAATGCCCGAACTCATCAGAAACCATTCCAGTGTCCAAACATAACCTTCCAATTTATCAATCTTCATGTCTCGACCATTTTGAGACTCCTCGTCATGTCCGTGATCACATCCGGGACTCCGAACTACCTTCGGTACGTCAAAACACATAAACTCATAATACCAATCGTCATCAAACGTTAAGCGTGCGGACCCTACGGGTTCGAGAACTATGTAGACATGACCGAGACTCATCTCCGGTCAATAACCAATAGCGAAACCTGGATGCTCATATGGTTCCTACATATTCTACGAAGATCTTTATCGCTCAAACCGCATAACAACATACGTTGTTCCCTTTGTCATCGGTATGTTACTTGCCCGAGATTCGACCGTTGGTATCATCATACCTAGTTCAATCGCGTTACCGGCAAGTCTCTTTACTCGTTCCGTAATGCATCACCCCGTAACTAACTCATTAGTCACATTGCTTGCAAGGCTTATAGTGATGTGCATTACCAAGAGGGCCCAGAGATACCTCTCCGACAATCGGAGTGACAAATCCTATCTCGGTCTATGCCAACTCAACAAACACCATCGGAGACACCTGTAGAGCATCTTTATAATCACCCAGTTACGTTCTAATGTTTGATAGCACACTAAGTGTTCCTCCGGTATTCGGGAGTTGCATAATCTCATAGTTATAGGAACATGTATAAGTTATGAAGAAAGCAATAGCAACAAACTAAATGATCATAGTGCTAAGCTAACGGATGGGTCTTGTCAATCACATCATTCTCTAATGATGTGATCCCGTTCATCAAATGACAACTCATGTCTATGGCTAGGAAACTTAACCATCTTTGATTAACGAGCTAGTCAAGTAGAGGCATAGTAGTGACACTTTGTTTGTCTATGTATTCACACATGTACTAAGTTTCCAGTTAATACAATTCTAGCATGAATAATAAACATTTATCATGGTATAAGGAAATATAAATAACAACTTTATTATTGCCTCTAGGGCATATTTCCTTCACTAATGTATTCCAACTTTTTCCATGGTTCATCCCCCCCCCCCCGATACTAGCCATAGATTCATCAAAATAAGCAAACAACACATAGAAATAGAATCTGTCAAAAAGAGAACAATTTGTAGCAATCCCAATAGTTCGAATACTTATGTAACTCCAAAAGTTCTGAACAATTAGTTAAATAGAGGCAATTTATATATCAATCTTGTGTAAAAAATTCAGAATTTTATCACCCTTCTGTGATTTTTAAAAATTCTGGGACTGAGCGCAGAAGTTTCTGTTTTTCAGCAAGATCAAATCAACTATCACTGCAAGCTATCCCAAAGGTCTTACTTGGCACAAACACTAATTAAAACACAAAACCACATCTAACCAGAGGCTAGATGAATTATTTATTGCAAAATAGAACCTAAAAAGAAAAGAAAAATTGGGTTGCCTCCCAACAAGCGCTATTGTTTAACGCCCTTAGCTAGGCATAAAAATACGAATAGATCTAGGTATTGTCATCTTCCCCCTTTTGGAAGCAAAGAGAGAATTTCTTATCCATGGCATTTATATTCCTATTTTGCGAAAACACATGGCCATTAATAGTAGAAGAAAGATTAAGCACATTACGTAAATTTGCATCTAAACTAGCCTTCATCTCTTTGATTATTTCATTTTGATAAAAGCACATAAGAGCAGTTGATTCAACATTTTCTCCCTTGCGGTCCCAAATATGGTTTTCATCTTCTCGTAAGTATCGATGGCATCCCCTCCAAGAAAACCATTTTCAAATATAGAATCCAAAACTTGCTTAAAAGAAGGAGGTAAACCAACGTAAAAGCTTTTCAAGTATATCTCAATCTGATATTGGGGCACATAGCAAGTTCGAATCCTCAATAGCATGTCCCAAGCATATTTCAAAGATTCATCAAGCAAATAACGAAAGATTCCGGGATCATCTCATCAAAATTGTTGAAATTTTCCTTAACAACCCCGGTAAGTCTTTCTGTAGCATCATTGTTTACGAGCTTAGAAAGGACAGAGGGGCTATCCAAAGCATTAAAACTCGGGAGAAAACCCTTAGCCCTTTTTGGTCGGCCATAGCGAGAGAAAGGCGAACTTAAGTAAACACGAGGACAGTGATAGAAAAGGCAAATCTTTTCGAAAATCATTTTAGAAGTGGGGGAGAGGAAAATGAGGGGCGAATGGCGAATAATGTAATGCAAGAGATGAGAGTTTATGATGGGTACTTGGTATGGCTTGACTTGACGTAAATCTCCCCGGCAATGGCGCCTGCTACTTCTTGAGCTTGCGTTGGTTTTTCCAATGAAGAGGAAAGGGTGATGCAGCAAAGTAGAGTAAGTATTTCCCTCAGTTTGAGAACCAAGGTATCACTCCAGTAGGAGACAACGCACAAGTCACCGAATACCTGCACAAACAATCAAACAACTTGCGCCCAATGTGATAAAGAGGTTGTCAATCCCTTCACAGTTACTTGCAAAGGTGAGATCTGATAGAGATAGATAAAGGTAAAATAAATATTTTTGGTATTTTCGGTTTATAGAATGAAAAGTAAAAGATTGCAAAGGAAGTAAATCGAAAACTAAAATTGTAGACCGAAATGATTATGCATCCACTACTATTACGATATCTAAGGCAATGATCATGAATATAGGCATCACGTCTGTGTCAAGTAGACCGAAACGATTATGCATCCACTACTATTACTCCACACATCGACCGCTATCCAGCATGCTTCTAGAGTATTAAGTTCATAATGAACGGAGTAACGCATTAAGCAAGATGACATGATGTAGAGGAATTAACTCAAGCAATACGATGAAAACCCCATCTTTTTATCCTCGATGGCAATAATACAATACGTGCCTTACTGCCCCTACTGTCACTGGGAAAGGACACCGCAAGATTGAACCCAAAGCTAAGCACTTCTCCCATTGCAAGAAAAACCAATCTAGTTGGCCAAACCAAATCGATAGTTCGAAGAGAATTACAAAGATATCAAATCATGCATAAAAGAATTCAGAGAAGATTCAAATAATATTCATAAATAAGCTGATCATAAATCCATAATTCATCGGAACTCGGAAAACACACCGCAAAAGAGTATTACATCGAATAGATCTCCAAGAACATCGACGAGAACATGGTATTGAAAACCAAAGAGAGAGAAGAAGCCATCTAGCTACTAGCTATGGACCCGTAGGTCTGTGGTAAACTACTCACGCTTCATCGGAAGGGCAATGGTGTTGATGTAGAAGCCCTCCATGATCGAATCCCCCTCCGGCAGGACGCCGGAAAAGGCCCCTAGATGGGATCTCACGGGTACAGAAGGTTGCGGCGGTGGAAAGTGTTTTCGTGGCTCTCTCTGTTGGTTTGGGGATATATGGGAATATATAGGCGAAAGAAATAGGTCGGTGGAGTCACGAGGGGCCCACAAGGGTGGGGACGCGCCCTACCCCCTGGGTGTGCCCTCCGTCCTTGTGGCTGCCTCGTGGCTCTTATGACTTCATCTCCAAGTCTTCTGGATGTCTTCGGGTCCAAGAAAAATCAGCGCGAAAGTTTTATTCCGTTTGGACTCTGTTTGGTATTCCTTTTCTGCGAAACTCAGAAACAAGGAAAAAACAGGAACTGGCACTGGGCTCTAGGTTAATAGGTTAGTCCCAAAAATAATATAAAATAGCATACTAATGCATATAAAACATCCAAAACAGATAATATAATAGCATACAATAAAAAATTATAGATACGTTGGAGACGTATCACGGTGCTCACAAGCGGGTATCAGGCACCCAGGTACTGAAAATCTGCTCTCCTCTAGTTATTCTTCCACATATGTCCCCTGTCATGTGCTCTCATTTGTTTACTATAGCAGAATTCACTTTTTTTTCTTGTGTCTTGTGGTTGGCTTAATTCATATCAGCACTTTGTTTTTGAGAGAGAGTAGCAAAGAACCCCCCGCTCGCTCCCGACCTCCTTGCACCGCCACCCAGGGCGACACCAGGAGGACCAACTCCTTCATGCCGCCAACCCTCCCACGAGGCAGATCCTTGTCGCCGCTGCCGCCGGCACTGGACGCGGTGGTGGTGGCGCACAACAACAAAATGGCTAGGGCAGGAGGGTTGCACGGGATCTCCCATGAGGCAGCTGGGGTGCCTCGTGCGGGGTGTCCTCGCGCGGTAGCCATGATGGCGTCCTAGCTGTGCGGCGGCAACCGGCAAACCCATGGTCGGCAAGGTGCTCTGGTGGAATCCTCCGCTATGCGATGCGCGGCGGCGGTGGCCGTGGATCTGGTGTCCCGGCTAGATTCGTCATGGTTCGGCTTTGGCCGACCGACGACGCGTGATGGGGCCGGGGTGGGGCAGCCGAAGGTCCTCAACCGACTTTCCAACGGCACCGTACGTCTACATGTCGAGGGTGTGCTCGGATCCTGTCAGCGCGAGATTGTGGTGGCGCTACTTCCCATGAAAATCACGCCGACTTCGTTCATGGCAGACGATGATGGTGTCCCTGATGGCATTCCCCTGTTGAGGCATCATCGTTGCAAGTTGCGTCAACAGGATTGAGATTTTCTGGAAGAAACCCTAGATCTGGGTCTACGGGATCAGACGATGACGGCGCCTTCAGGGTCATTCTTCCTCCTGGGGGCATCGTTTTGGAGCAGGAGCTGGCTGGAGGGGACAAGAGGAGGAGCGGTGTTACATCTACTGCAAGGCCGACGACGGATCCCGACAACATGGTGCTGGGGAGTTTCGGCGACGGGCGTGTGTGGATGGATACGTGCAGGATGGTGGCGTTGTTTGGCGCCGTGGTGGCATTGGTGGAAGGCATGGCAAGGTCGGTACGTCTGTACCTGCTCTGGAGATGGATCAGTGGAAGACGACGGCAGCGGCCTCTGAGAGTGCGCCGGACAGGTGTGTGACCTAGTCCCGGTATTGTGGCTGGGCTAGGGCATCCGGCTTTAGATGTTAGGCTTTAGTGCGATGTCCGTTTGGTATTAGGCTCGACATTCGGCACCCCTTCATCAAGGGGATATGAGTAGCGACAGGTGTTGCCAATATGATGACTTCAGACTTACTGATGTATTACTTTGTAAGGTCATTGTGAATAATTAATAAAATGGGTGCATGCATCACCCATATACAGAAGCTGACGGTATATCCTCTTTTAAAATAATTAAGTGCCTTACTAAACACACTTTCAACCAAGAGTGTGTCTAGGGCTATGTGCCATCTAGATGACATCATCAGCTGTTTATGGTCCCTTTGTTTGTCTCTTTTTTTTCTTGTCACCCTTGCAGGAACCATGCTAGAGTCGAATAGATTTTCTGCACTGCTCAAGCTTAGAGATTCCGATAGGAGAGGGCTTTTGTTGGCTCCCGGCGGTCGAAAGGGTGCGGCTTGGACCGAAATCGATGGAGACGAGGACCGTGGGTCTCGACAGCAGTGAGGACGGCCGCCGGCGAGCGCCCAAGGGCCACATGCACCTCCGAACGGTCCGTGTCTATGGCGATGGAATTTGCAGGCAGATCAGGCGCTGAGCGGAGATACGGATGCGGAGATATAGATGGAGGTGTGGGAGGGAAAGGAAGTTGGGTGGCGGCGGGCGTCGAGGAGAAGATAGAGATTTTTTGTTTTGTTTTGGTTTGAGAAAGCAAGATTGAGGACCGAGCCAATAATTTTTTTAGGGGGACCGAGCCAATCAATCAATAAAAAAATGTGTTTCATTTTGCACGACCTGTTGAGTTGGAATCGATGGACACGTACGTACTTGCAGGCAGGCCGGCGGAGGGATAGATCAATGCAAGCCAACCTGTGGTTGCATGGTTATAGGGACAGTGGTATCCCTGGCCCACCAGGGTTCAAGTCCTAGTGCTCGCATTATTCCTAGATTTATTTCAGAACTTCCGGCGATGCGCTTTCAGTGGGAGGAGACGTTCCTGTCGACGACAAGGCGCCTACGGTAACTTCGTAAATTTCAAGATGGCATGCCAGCTCAGTCTCTCAAACGTGCTCATATGGGTAGGGTGTGCATGTATATGTTCATGGGATGAGTGTATGCATGTATGTATGAGCGCTTGCGTCTGTACTGATGTTCAGAGAAAAAAAGATCAAGAGAGACCGCGGGCCTGGGTAAACCCAGAGGACACAAAACAAGTGATCGCAATGCATAGGTGCCGCCATTGATCACCAAACAGAGGTGCCTTGCTCCGACCTGGACCGCCTGAATCGCGCCGAAAGCGCATCGATCTGTGGCCATGCGTACTCGTTCAGTCGTTCTAGCCTTGTTGTTGAGATCGATCTGCTCTAACATGCGCGCTCCAAACCAACCGCCGCCGCCGTCCACCGCCCAGCAAGACGCCATGGCCATGGTGGAGCCATGCTGTCCCCTGCCACCGGACCATCTCATCGAGGACATCTTGGCGCGGCTACCGGCCAAGGCGATGCTCCGGTGCCGCTCCGGAGCGGAAATATATTAAACAAATCTGCTGCAAAATAGTGTGTATTGATCAGTAATCGAAGAGAGTACTTTTTATCAATCCACAATTGATGAGGAGCAATGCTATTACTCTTTATGGATTAGCTAAAAAGAAGATTTTTTTAAGCAATCAGAAGAGTTGTTACAAATCTAAATAAACTACTACATTGTGTAGAAGCTTTACGAATCTAAATAAACTACTGCATTGTGTAAACCTTTTGCGGCCAAAATTTGCGCCTGAATGTGTCGGCGCGGACGCGAAGCCGCGCATTCCCTTAGTGTATGTCGTGACCTCACATGTCGACCGACCAACAACCTAGACGGTCATAATTAATGTGGCCACCTATAGAGGGCCTGCCTGGCAGTGTGTGGAAGGGACGCTTGCCATTTATGTATATTTATGCTTAACTTAGTAAGTGTCGGCCACGGCGGCAAAAATGTGTATGCCTCCCGTTGGGCGCATCTGTTGACCCAAATAAAAAAGTGTGTGCGCATGTCCGTTTGGCCGACCCAAACAGACAAAAAGCGGACAAAGCGCGCGTCTATTTGGGTCGACGTGTATGTATCAAGTAGAATGCTCACATACGTTCAAAATATTGTTTCGCCGTATCCATATTGTTGAGTATCGTGACTATTAGGAAGTATATAGGATTTATCTTACCTTGTCTTGTACTCCAAGCAGATCATGTACCCACTATATATACGCCCACGAGGCTCAAGCAATACAATCAACAATTCCACCAACCTCTCCTTCCCTTCTAACATGGTAGCAGCCTTACCTCGATCCTAAACCCTAGTCGCCGCTTCTGCACGGCACCGCCCCCGGGGAGGTTGATCTTCATGATCTCCACCGGGGGCCGCGCAACCCGTAGCTAGGATTCGTCTGCCGACCGTGTTGATCAGCTGCCCTAAAGTCTTTTTCCCGATCCATTGATCGGGGTTTTTCTCACTCACCGGTTATTTGATCGGTGTTCTTTTTTGGTTTTCCGATCTATAGATCGGCTTGCGTCGCCGTTTTTCATTTACAATGTATGTCTACTTCAACATCTTCATCAACCCCGACGGGAGCTGGATCAGCGCCTGGCTCCTGCGTGTCAGGCCGCTGGTTCAGCGGTCGCTCACTGGCCTGCCATCTTCTCCATGCCTGCGATCTCTCGCGCGGGATGCGAAGTGTGCCCGGCTACTCAAGCGCCCGAGTTGTTCCTGTTGTTTTCGTGTATGTTGCGTCCCCTGTGATTGAAGGTTGCTCACGCGTGTACGCTTCCAGATCAGCCTCCTTGCTCCTGCGTCTAGTGCACATCGTTTGGTCTGATCAACCGCCGGATTATGTGAAGTTTGTCATCGGGTACTCATGCATCAACACCGATCGAGTAACGGGCTACAGCTGCGTCGTCCTTTCGGACCGCAGCGTCGCCGCTCCATGGTTCTTTCTGTGGCTACATCGACCCATGCGCTACCGTTGCGTCGCCTTTTAGGCCGTAGTGCTGATGCCCGCGGTCCATTGCCACCCCGACGCCATCCGCCTCAGGCCGTCTTCGTGGCAGCACCGACCTTCACGCCGCCGCTACGTCGCCTCATCGGGTCGTAGCGAGCGTGGCACGTGGTCTCTGCCGCCGCCCCGTGGCTGCACCGACCAGCATGCTACGGCTGCATCGCCCTTCGAGTCGTAGTGCCGCGGCCCGCGGTCCACCACCGCCCCGAGGCCGTCCACTCTAGGCCGTCCCCGTGGTTGCACCGACCCTCGTGCTACCGCTGCGTCGACCCATCGGGCCGTAGCGAGCATGGACGCGGTCCCTGCCGTCGCCCCGACCCACGCGTTGCTGTTGCGTTGTCCCTTCGGCTGTAGCGCCGCGGCACGCGGTCCCTTCGTCGTCCACGCGCGTCGACTTCTGTGTGGTATGCACCACGCCGCCTCCCTAGGCGTGGGAACGCCACCGTCCGCGTCGGTCTTCCTCACGCTGTCGGGTTCTTCCTCGCCGACTTCGAGCACCATCGTCGCGCTTCTGACCTAGCCGCCGCCTCCTCAGGCCGCCGCCGCCGCTCTTCCTCCCGGTCCACGGCAACTACCTCGACACCGGCCACCCCGGCTCGTCATCGACCACGGCGTCCCTCGCACAGCTACCTTGACCACGACTACACCATCCTATGCTCTCTTCTACCTCGACATCAGCACAAAGGGCTATCGCCTTGCTTGAGCAACCTCATCGGCTTTCACTCCAGCCACAACTTCCACGATGCATCGACCGTTACGACTGTGGGGGGATGTCCATCGGCTTGCCTTCAGATTCTTCTCCAGTCTCACCGTCTGCGTCGCTACCATTATGACTGCGGGGGGATGTTGAGTATCGTGACTATTAGGATGCATAAGATTTATCTTACCTTGTCTTGTACTCCAAGCAGATCATGTACTCACTATATATACACCCACGAGGCTCAAGCAATACAATCAATAATTCCACGAACCTCACTTTCCGTTCTAACACATATTTTGTAATATGTCCTGCCATGCGTGAAACATGTTCACGTATGTCAAATAAAATTTACTAGCAGATGGATGTCGGCTTGGGCTCTAGCACATCCTGTTGCAATAGCACTTGACTCCCCTCTTCGGCTTAGTGTAGGCTGAAGACAGATCTTCGGTAGCACGAGGCCCAAGAGTGCCCATCGGCCCAGAACGGACACACCTTGGCTCAAGCGTGACCGAAGACCGAACTTCGGTCTAAGAGCAGCCGAAAAGTGCCTCTTCGGCCTGAGCGAGGCGATGGGCTAATATTTTTTGAAATTTTCAAATTAGGCCATATATTTTCGGAATTTGTTAAAATAATGATAATACTTTCAAAAAAATCTGATTGTTTGGCTAGCAAGTACTGTTCCAATGCTTTGGACAAGCCAAGGACGATCCAGCAGCGCATGAAAGAAACCGGCTTGCTCGTATGTGAAACGGACAAAACTAAAATAGCTAGCATACATTAAAATCAATCGAAGTGGAACGAAACAAAGCGGGACGAAAATAGGAATATCTCCTTCCTTTATTAGTAATTATAGATTCATCAAGAAAATAGCATACTCGCCTTATCGGTGATTCATAGCTCGTTATTTGCTCAACGGTGCATGAGAGGGTAGAGGTGTGTTGCAAGACGTGGCTCAGCATGTAGCACTAGCGGTTTCTCTATGAAGAGGTCATGCTTGGACTCGCGGAGATTGATGGCCGACACCCCAGCCGGTTTGGTCCAGGTGAAGCCATGCAGGAGCCTAGCAAAGAGCATGACACTCATGGTTGTTCCTAGTGATGCTGCGATGCATCCCCGCCGCCCGGTGCTGAAGGAGATGAATCGCAATTCACTCTCAGTAAGTACCACATTGATGTTGTCTCCCATATGGCGCTCTGGCTTGAAGTGGAGCGGTTCATCCCAGACGGTGGGGTTCCGGCCCAGGGCCAACCGGCTGAGGATGACGTGGCTACCCTTGGGCACGCGGTAGCCCGCAACAATGGTGTCGGCAATCGCGACGTGCGGCAGGTTGAAGGGAGCGACTGGGTGGACGCGAAATGCCTCACGTATGCACGCCTTGAGATAGTTGAGCTGCATGATGTCCGACTCTTGCACCATTCGCTCGCGACCGACCACCCGGTCCATCTCCTCCACCGCCTTGGCCAGCAATTCTGGGTTGTTCACCATCTCCGCCAGCGCCCACTCCACTGCGTTTGAAGGGTTATCTATGGCTGCTAATATTATGTCCTGCATGCATTCCATGGAGATAAATGTAAGTTAATACAATTTATATCTGTGCATAAAGATATATTACATTGAATAATTGAAATTTTAAATACAATTTAAGTTGAAAACACATCAAAAAATGGTAGAAAATTATTACAATAATGATATGTTTAAACTATCAATTCATAATTTATTATTCTATTGTTTCCCTTTTCTAACACCTGCCAACTACGGTATAAGATCTATTTAAGAGTGTGAGCTATTACCTTTTCTCATGGATGACGTATTACCTTGTAGGACTATGAGGCAATTGGTCACTAAATTCAAAATCTAGGCCCTTGAACCGTCTTAAAATCTCTCATTAATTAATATTTTGCTTACCTTGCACTGTGCTTTGACCTCATCGATGTTGAGCAACGGCTTGCTGTCACCGTCGGCGAGCATGATGAGAACGTCAAGGAGGTCCTGGACTCCGTCCTGCCTCTCGCCGCTGTTCCACTGCCTCCAACGCTCTTCAATGACCATGTTGTGCAGTCTATCCACTTTTGTATTGGCTTCCTTAATAATTTTCTCGTGGCCGTCGAGGTCTAGGACAAGTAGACATGGGAGGTAGTCGCTGACGCAGAACGAGAAGAGGAGCCCTAGGAGGGTGAACGAAGCGTCCATGTGCTCCACCTCCATCGGCCCCGGCCCACCATCCGGCTGAGGCTCCCCGAAGTACCGTTGGCCGAAGACAAGCCGGCGGATGACGTTGCCACAGTAATGTCGCGTGACATGCCTGACATTGACGTTGGCTAGTCCCAACGTTGAAGATGACCCCCCGGTGGTGAGGTTGTAGATGTAGCGCGTCAAGTTGTCAGCTTCGTCGGCACGCTTGTCGTGGAGCCACTTGTGGCGGGAGGGGCAGATGATCTCAGAGGTGAGCACCTTGCGCATCTTCATCCACTGGTCGCCGAACGGCGTGAGCACGACGTCCTTGTACCCGCAGCTGATGGCGTCGGAGGCGAAGGTGAGTGGACGGGACAAGAAGTTCTTGTCCTGCTTCTTGAGCACCTCCCTTGCGATCTTGGGACATGTGATCGGGACGACGTGGACGCCGCCGAGGCGGAAGCAAGCAATGTCGGTGCCCATATCCTTCATCACGCGATGAATCCAACGGAACGCCGGCTTATTGAGCACCATCTCGGGTAGGCTACCCACCAGTGGCCACGACCATGGTCCTGGCGGAAGTGGAAGCGGCACCGTCGCCGATGAGCACGTGCCACTACGGACCTTGCTCTTGGTCATGGCAAGGTGTATAAGTGTTATTACGATGAGCAGTTGGGACACAAAGCAGCAGCAAGCCAGCATTGTGGAGACTGCTGCTTGCTGAGTGCACACTGGCTTGCGAGGTAGCTTGCCTTGTTATCGTTGCGTAGGTAAGCCAACTTTGCTTTACGTGCTGCTCTTCCCATGAGTGCGAGACCCCTCTTTATATGTTACCTCGATCCCAAAAAATTGGCTTAGATTTATCTAGATACGAAGGTATCTACGTATCTAACACTAAAACATGTCTAGATATATTCCACATGTGTGGATCGTTTACCACATGTATCACATGGTATTTCAAATGTATTTATCCTGATATTACTAATAATAATTGTCTATTCAAACGTAATCAAAACAGAATAAAAAATCTTCTATTTGTAGATTGTCTTATATTTATTTACATACCAAGGATAATAATAATAATAATAATTGTCTATCCAAACGTAATCAAAACAGAATATATTTTTTCTATTTATAGATTGTCTTAGATGGCTAATACTAATAATAATAATTGTCTATCCAAATGTAATAAAAACAGAATAAAAAATCTTCTATTTGTAGATTGTCTTAGATTTGTTTAGATACGAAGGATGATATTAATAATAATAATTGTCTATCCAAACGTAATCAAAATAGAATAAAACATCTCCTATTTGTAGGTTTTCGAGAGTACTTATCTGAAAAATAACCATAATTGTCTTTCCAAAAGTATTTCAGACGCCAGGATGATGGACCATATAGACAGCTTTCGGTTTGAAGAGATGGTCGGACCATGCATCCGGGATTCGATGAGATACTACATCATGCATGGGACATGCACGACGCAGGGAACAGTGGGCTCCCGGGCCTCCTCTGTAGTAGGTTAAAAGGTGTGTCCAATTACATGCAAAACTGGGCACGCATGTACTGACTTCGGTTCAGTGCAGCTGCAAATTAAACAGTTGCGGACCCGGCTTGATGAAGCAAGGCAGAGAGAGCGAACGCCCGCGGCCTCACTGGAGGTGCGACTAATTGAAAAGGTCCAGTGCGGCTAATTGAAAAGGACCTGCATGAGCTTTACGACAGGGAAGAAGTGATGCCGCGGCCAGAGAGGCGACTGCAACACCAAGTTCTTCCAGAAATGGGCATCACATAGGCGCCGTAAAAACACGACTCTGAAGCTGAAAACTTAGAGAGTCTCGATAATCTAGACTTCTCAGTTTCTTAATAGGTGTCTATCTTACTAAGATACTGGTGCAACTTAAGGTGCTGGTGCTCCACCCCCCTCTAAGAAGTATGACTGTGATTTTTCAATATTCAAATGGGTAGTGTAAACCTAATGGTAGCTACGCATCAACAAATGCTGAGACGCATCTCTTGGCGCAGGATTTTTATAGGGAGCTCTACACATCCGAGGGTGCAACTAACTTCGACGAGATTCTGCAGCATGTTCGGACCACGGTCTCCACTGATATGAACGCCAAGCTAACGGCGAATTGGATGGATGAGGAGATCGAAAGGGCACTCTTCCAAATGGGTCCTACGAAAGCTCCGGGACCGGACGGATTACCAGCCCTATTTTATCAAAGACACTGGTCTTTTTAATAAATAAAATGAGGTTTGTTCTACAGTGAAAGATTTTTTTTAAATGGCAAAGAATTCCCAGCAGGTTTTAACAGTACCGTGTTGGTTTTGATCCCTAAAGACAAGGCATCGGAGTTGCTCTCTCAATTCTGGCCGATAAGCCTATGCAATGTACTATACAAACTCGCAGCAAAGGTGTTGACTAGCAGGCTAAAGATCATCCTTCCGGTGCTCTTGTTCCTGGGCGTTTGATCACATACAACATCCTCATTGAGTACAAGTGCACACATACCGTTCGGTCTAGGAAAAGAAAGAAAGTTCTTTGTGGTGTGAAGTTAAATATGATGAAGGCTTATGACAGGATAGAGTGGATCTTTCTTGAGAAGATGATGGGTAAGATGGGCTTCTCCGATGAGTGGATCAGAATCATTATGAGGTGTGCTGGTTCAGTCAACTTCTCTATTCTCTTAAATGGTGACACCTCAGAGAAGTTCACACCGTAGAGAGGCCTCCAACAGGGTGACTCACTCTCGCCCTACTTGTTCCTTTTCTGTGTCGAGTGTTTCTCAATACTGCTGAAGAAGGCACATGAGAACCGAAGGATTGGAGGTGTGGAATTTGGGAGGTATGGACCTCACATCACACATCTTCTTTTTGCGGATGATAGCATAGTGTTCTTGGAGGCCTCCGAGGATTGCCTGCTATGAGCTTGCCTCTAGACAAAAGGTGAATTAACAGAAATTCTCTATCTTCTTTGGGAAGGGTTGCGACGAGGATAGAAAGCTAGTTCTCAAGGAGGCCATTGGCATTGAGCATGAGGCCCTAAATGAGAGGTACCTAGGTTTACCAACATTGGCTGGTCACTCGAGGGACGGATGTTTCAAGTATGTTACTGAGGGATCAGTTGCAAAGACACATGGATGGAAAGGACAAGGGTTGTTGAAAGCAGGTAGAGAGGTGCTAGTGACGTCAGTCCTCCAAGCAACCCCTACATATCCCATGAGTTGCTTCCAATTGGCCTCAGCGTCCTGACCAGCACGTGAGTACCCCGAAATCAAACCAGTCCAAGAGACCACGTTCCTCGCCGGAGCCTACGCCAATAGGCGTCACGCATCATCGAGCAGCCTCATCTTGCCCGGCCCAATGATCACTGTCGTCCAGGCAACCGCGTCCTTCACAGAAGCCTCGTCAAAAGCCCGACGGGCATCGCCAGGGATCCCAAGCTCATTGTACATATGGATGACAGGGCTCGCAATGAGCGGCATGGTGGAGGGTAGCATGGTAAGGAAGCACTCGGCGTGCAGCATCTGGCACAGGAGGACGTGCGCGTGGCCGCGGGCGCAGCACTTGAAGAGGAAGTGGAACGTGAAGGCCTCGGTGAGCATGCCCCCACGGCGCATACGCCGGTAGAGGAGGATCAGATGTTCGGGTCCCGAGGAGGCGCGGAAGCAAGCGCAGAGCGCGGTGTCGAAGAGGAAGGTGGAGCAGGGCATTCAGTCGAACAGGCTGAGCCTGTAGCGGAGGTAGAGCGGGTCGCTGGGAGAAATGCAGCTGTCGAGGGAGTTGAGGAGGTGTGCGGCGGAGGGCTGGTGGAGGAGGCAGTCGGAAGCAGTAAGGACGGCGTGGAGCTCCGTGGCCTGCCGGACGGAGCGAGGGGTCGGCCATGTCGCCCGAGGCATCTCACGTCGCGGTTGCTCGCGATGAAGAAAGATAGTCGTGTTTTTTTATGAGAGGACTCATGTTTATGTTTAGCTGGGGAGCGCCTATATGGCGACCAACGCGCTGCGGAAGAAGCGAGCGCGCAGTGCTGGGCCGGCCCATCTGCGGCCTGGGACGCCGCCTTGTTTTTTTCTTTTTTTTCAGTAATTCGGGATATCAAAAATTTCTAAAATTTCAGAAAAAGTTGCTAATTTTAACAAAACAATCACGATTTCGAAACGTATTCATGATTAGAGAAAAATGCTCAGGAATTCAAAAACAGTTCACGAATTTGTAAAAGATGTCCACAAACTCAAAAAATGTTCATGATTTTGAAAAAAAAAACATGATTCAAAAAATGTTCGGTAACTCAAAAAAGATTTCTGGATTTGAAAAAAATGTTCATGATTCAAAAAAATGCTCGCTAATTTGAGAATTGTTCACGAAATCGAAAAAAATGTTCACTAATTTAAAAAATGTTCGTGAATTTGAAAAAAAAATGTTCATGATTCAAAAATGTTTGCTAATTCAAAAAATATTCATGAATTTGAGAAAAATGTTCGTCAATTTGAAAAAAAATCTTGATTCAAGAGAATGTTCGCTAATTCGAAATACATTCACAAATTCGAAAAGAAATGTTCATGATTCAAAAAAACAAGTTCGCTAATTCGAAAAATGGTCACAAATTTGAAAAGAAATGTTCACGATTCAAAAAAAAGTTCGCTAATTCGAAAATGTTCACAAATTTAAAAAACAATGTTCATGATTCAAAAAAAATGTTCACTAATTCAAAAGAATGTTCACAAATTTGGAAAAAATGTACAAGATTTTGAAATTTTAGTCTATAATTTTAAAATGTTCATTATTTAGAAAAACTGTTCATGAATTGAAAAACAAACATTCACAAATTTGAAAAGAAATGTTCACGATTCAAAAAAATGTTCGCTAATTCAAAAAATGTTCACGAATTTGAAAAAAATATTCATGATTCAAAAACATGTTCACTAATTCAAAAAAATGTTCATAAATTTGAAAAACAAAATGTACAAGATTTTAAAATTTTAGTCTATAATTTTAAAATGTTCATTATTTTGAAAAACTGTTCATGAATTCAAAAACATGTTCATGACTTAAGAGAATGTTCACCAATTTCTAAAAACTGTTCAAAATTTGAAGAAAATGTTCACAATTTCGAAAAAATGTTCATGAGTTATAAAAAGTGTTCACGGTTACAAAAAAATGTTCATGATTTTGGAGAATGTACATGAATTAGTAAAAATAAAACCACGTTTTTGAAAAAATGTTCATCATTCCAAAAAAATTGACAACTTAATAAATAAATTACAAATTAATAGATTTTCGGAAATTGAAAAAAAAGAGTAAAAATGAAAACATATGAGTAAAGAAAAAACGAAAAGAAAACAGAAAAAGAAAAAGAAAAAAGGAAAAACCCGGTTCATGGAAGGTTCTAGAACCTTCCCAAGTCCGTTTTGGGATGAAACCCCGAAATGGGCCGGCCCATCTTAACAGTAGCGAGCGAGGGGGGGGGTGGGGGTACGCGCATGTCGCTCCCCGGCGCGGTACGCGCCGTATAGGAACCCCGGTTTAGCTGCCTGGTTTTCTTGTTGTTTTTCACCATACCCTGGGCCCAATTTGAATACACAGGATGCAGACGTGCAGCCCAGCCCATCTGTCCGTATTTAGCCGACTTTTTCTCAGTTGCATTTGTTGTGTTCGGTTCTATTTCTGTCGGCGCCTTAGGGCATGGCCAATGCATAGCCTAGGTTGATGTCCCGCAAGCCATGTATGATAGGATGTCAGAAAAAGTAGGTTCGGATAGTGTAGTGGGATCCTCGACAGGAGATGGGTGCTTGGAGAGAAAAATGTGATCCGGTGCATAAAGCTGAAAAAAGTTAAGTGGAAAATAGTGATGCATGTGTAGTAAGACTCTATTTTATATTCTTTGATGATGCCCACGAGTAGTAGCTTGTGTCGGAATGAAAAATCAATATGATTGTCTCAAACTACTTTTTGTCATGTGGCATTCGTATACATATGCCATCATTTTACATGCCCTTAGAGCAACTCCAACATGCCGACCCAAACGGACGGCACATTTCTCCGCTTTTTGTCTTTTTGGGTCGGCCGCCCGCCCGACGTCCGCCCTGTTTTGCATTTGGGTCGGCTGCCCGCCCAACGCGCCGACCCATTTTCATGTCCGCACTCAATTTTTAAAAAAGACCCGCGGCCATAGATCATGCCAGCGGCCATGTCTCATGCCGGCACCATGCCAGCGCCGGCACCATGCCAGCGCTGGCATACATTGCCGACTTCAAAACATATCACCACATAGTTCGCGCTGGCGCACTCGCCAGCGGCGGGCACACATACCAGCACACAAAAAGGGGTGGGACTTGAGTTCGACCACGCCATCGCGGCCCGTGGTCATGCCAGCACACAAGCCGACATACAAAAAAGGAAGGCGCTCGCGGCCAGGAGATCACTCGTCGGTGAACTTGAGCATGTCGGCCTGCATCTTCTCGAACCACGGCCTCTTCCTTGGCGACACGGTGTTGAGATCCACCTTCATGATCTCCACCCCGGCCATCATGCTCGCGAGAGCCATTTCTTTCGCCTTGGTCTTGGCATTGGCGGTCTCGATCTCTAGCATCTTGGCTTGCTTCTCCGCGTCCATCTCAAGCCTCCTCCTTTGGATCTCCAGGAAGGCGTTCATTTGCTCTTCTTTGAAACGCCAGCGCTCCTCCTTCCTTGAGTCCTTCTTGTTCAGCATGCCCTCCACGCTTGCGATCAAGGCGTTCGATGCCGTATCCCGCTTGTCCTCCTTCTTGGAGTTGGTCTTCCCCCGCGGCCGTGTCGGCTCACCATCCTGAACCTCCTTGCTTCCCCCCCACGCGACTGTTGGAAATATGCCCTAGAGGCAATAATAAAATGGTTATTATTATATTTCCTTGTTCATGATAATTGTCTATTGTTCATGCTATAATTGTGTTATCCGGAAATCGTAATACATGTGTGAATACATAGACCACAACATGTCCCTAGTGAGCCTCTAGTTGACTAGCTCGTTGATCAACAGATAGTCATGGTTTCCTGACTATGGACATTGGATGTCATTGATAACGGGATCACATCATTAGGAGAATGATGTGATGGACAAGACCCAATCCTAAGCATAGCACAAGATCGTGTAGTTCGTTTGCTAGAGCTTTTCCAAATGTCAAGTATCATTTCCTTAGACCATGAGATTGTGCAACTCCCGGATACCATAGGAGTGCTTTGGGTGTGCCAAACGTCACAACGTAACTGGGTGGCTATAAAGGTGCACTACGGGTATCTCCGAAAGTGTCTGTTGGGTTGGCACGAATCGAGACTGGGATTTGTCACTCCGTATGACGGAGAGGTATCTCTGGGCCCACTCGGTAATGCATCATCATAATGAGCTCAATGTGACCAAGTGTTTGGTCACGGGATCATGCATTACGGTACGAGTAAAGTGACTTGCCGGTAACGAGATTGAACAAGGTATTGGGATACCGACGATCGAATCTCGGGCAAGTAACGTACCGATTGACAAAGGGAATTGTATACGGGATTGATTGAATCCTCGACATCGTGGTTCATCCGATGAGATCATCGTGGAACATGTGGGAGCCAACATGGGTATCCAGATCCCGCTGTTGGTTATTGACCGGAGAGTCGTCTCGGTCATGTCTGCATGTCTCCCGAACCCGTAGGGTCTACACACTTAAGGTTCGGTGACGCTAGGGTTGTAGAGATATTAGTATGCGGAAATCCGAAAGTTGTTCGGAGTCCCGGATGAGATCCCGGACGTCACGAGGAGTTCCGGAATGGTCCGGAGGTGAAGAATTGTATATAGGAAGTCCAGTTTCGGCCACCGGGAAAGTTTCGGGGGTCACCGGTATTGTACCGGGACCACCGGAAGGGTCCCGGGGGTCCACCGAGTGGGGCCACCTATCCCGGAGGGCCCCATGGGCTGAAGTGGGAGGAAACCAGCCCCTGGTGGGCTAGTGCGCCCCCCTTGGGAGCCTCCCCCTGCGCCTAGGGTTGGAAACCCTAGGGGTGGGGGCGCCCCACTTGGCTTGGGGGGCAAGCCACCCCCTTGGCCGCCGCCCCCCTTGGAGATTGGATCTCCTAGGGCCGGCGCCCCCCAGGGGCCCTATATAAAGAGGGGGGAGGGAGGGCAGCCGCACCCAAGCCCCTGGCGCCTCCCTCTCCCTCCCGTGACACCTCTCCCTCTCGCTGAGCTTGGCGAAGCCCTGCCGAGATCCCCGCTGCTTCCACCACCACGCCGTCGTGCTGCTGGATCTCCATCAACCTCTCCCTCCCCTTGCTGGATCAAGAAGGAGGAGACGTCTTCCCCAACCGTACGTGTGTTGAACGCGGAGGTGCCGTCCGTTCGGCGCTCGGTCATCGGTGATTTGGATCACGACGAGTACGACTCCATCAACCCCGTTCACTTGAACGCTTCCGCTCGCGATCTACAAGGGTATGTAGATGCACTCTTTTCCCTCTCGTTGCTAGAAGACTCCATAGATTGTTCTTGGTGATGCGTAGAAATTTTTTAATTTCTGCAACGATCTCCAACAGTGGCATCATGAGCTAGGTCTATGCGTAGTTTCTATGCACGAGTAGAACACAAACTTGTTGTGGGCGTAGATGTTGTCAATTTTCTTGCCACTACTAGTCTTATCTTGTTTCGGCGGCATCGTGGGATGAAGCGGCCCGGACCGACCTTACACGTACGCTTACGTGAGACAGGTTCCACCGACTGACATGCACTAGTTGCATAAGGTGGCTAGCGGGTGTCTGTCTCTCCCACTTTAGTCGGATCGGATTCGATGAAAAGGGTCCTTATGAAGGGTAAATAGAAATTGGCATATCACGTTGTGGTTTTACGTAGGTAAGAAACGTTCTTGCTAGAAACCTATAGAAGCCACGTAAAAACATGCAACAACAATTAGAGGACGTCTAACTTGTTTTTGCAGCATATGCCTTGTGATGTGATATGGCCAAAAGGATGTGATGAATGAAATATATGTGATGTATAAGATTGATCATGTTCTTGTAATAGGAATCACGACTTGCATGTCGATGAGTATGACAACCGGCAGGAGCCATAGGAGTTGTCTTTATTTTTGTATGACCTGCGTGTCATTGAATAACGCCATGTAAATTACTTTACTTTATTGCTAAACACGTTAGCCATAGTAGTAGAAGTAATCGTTGGCGTGACAACTTCATGAAGACACGATGATGGAGATCATGGTGTCATGCCGGTGACGAAGATGATCATGGCGCCCCGAAGATGGATATCAAAGGAGCAATATGATACTGGCCATATCATGTCACTATTTGATTGCATGTGATGTTTATCATATTTTGCTTCTTATTTGCTTAGTACGACGGTAGTAAGTAAGATGATCCCTTGTAATAATTTCAAGAAAGTGTTCCCCCTAACTGTGCGCCGTTGCGAAAGTCCGTTGTTTCAAAGCACCACGTGATGATCGGGTGAGATAGATTCTAACATTCACATACAACGGGTGTAAGACAGATTTACACATGCAAAACACTTAGGTTGACTTGACGAGCCTAGCATGTACAGACATGGCCTCGGAACACAAGAGACCGAAAGGTCGAACATGAGTCGTATAGAAGATACGATCAACATGAAGATGTTCACCGATGTTGACTAGTCCGTCTCACGTGATGATCGGACACGGCCTAGTTGACTCGGATCATGTTTCACTTAGATGACTAGAGGGATGTCTATCTGAGTGGGAGTTCATTGAATAATTTGATTAGATGAACTTAATTATCATGAACTTAGTCTAAAATCTTTACAATATGTCTTGTAGATCAAATGGCCCACGCTAATGTTGCCCTCAACTTCAACGCGTTCCTAGAGAAAACCAAACTGAAAGATGATGGCAGCAACTATACGGACTGGGTCCGGAACCTGAGGATCATCCTCATAGCTGCCAAGAAAGATTATGTCCTAGAAGCACCGCTAGGTGACGCACCCATCCCAGAGAACCAAGACGTTATGAACGCTTGGCAGCAGCGTGCTGATGATTACTCCCTCGTTCAGTGCGGCATGCTTTACAGCTTAGAACCGGGGCTCCAAAAGCGTTTTGAGCAACACGGAGCATATGAGATGTTCGAAGAGCTGAAAATGGTTTTCCAAGCTCATGCCCGGGTCGAGAGATATGAAGTCTCCGACAAGTTCTTCAGTTGTAAGATGGAGGAAAATAGTTCTGTCAGTGAGCACATACTCAAAATGTCTGGGTTACACAACCGCTTGACTCAGCTGGGAGTTAATCTCCCGGATGACGCGGTCATTGACAGAATCCTTCAGTCGCTTCCACCGAGCTACAAGAGCTTTGTGATGAACTTCAATATGCAGGGGATGGAAAAGACCATTCCTGAGGTATATTCAATGCTGAAATCAGCGGAGGTGGAGATCAAAAAGGAACATCAAGTGTTGATGGTGAATAAAACCACTAAGTTCAAGAAAGGCAAGGGTAAGAAGAACTTCAAGAAGGACGGCAAGGGAGTTGCCGCGCCCGGTAAGCCAGTTGCCGGGAAGAAGCCAAAGAATGGACCCAAGCCTGAGACTGAGTGCTTTTATTGCAAGGGAAGTGGTCACTGGAAGCGGAACTGCCCCAAGTACTTGGCGGACAAGAAGGCCGGCAACACCAAAGGTATATGTGATATACATGTTATTGATGTGTACCTTACCAGCACTCGTAGTAGCTCCTGGGTATTTGATACCGGTGCGGTTGCTCATATTTGTAACTCAAAGCAGGAGCTGCGGAATAAACGGAGACTGGCAAAGGACGAGGTGACGATGCGCGTCGGGAATGGTTCCAAGGTCGATGTGATCGCCGTCGGCACGCTACCTCTACATTTACCTACGGGATTAGTTTTAAACCTCAATAATTGTTATTTAGTGCCAGCTTTGAGCATGAACATTGTATCAGGATCTCGTTTAATTCGAGATGGCTACTCATTTAAATCCGAGAATAATGGTTGTTCTATTTATATGAGAGATATGTTTTATGGTCATGCCCCGCTGGTTAATGGTTTATTCTTAATGAATCTCGAACGTAGTGTTACACATATTCATAGTGTGAATACCAAAAGATGTAAGGTTGATAATGATAGTCCCACATACTTGTGGCACTGCCGTCTTGGTCACATTGGTGTCAAACGCATGAAGAAGCTCCATGCAGATGGACTTTTGGAGTCTCTTGATTACGAATCATTTGACACGTGCGAACCATGCCTCATGGGTAAGATGACCAAGACTCCGTTCTTCGGAACAATGGAGCGAGCAACCAACTTATTGGAAATCATACATACTGATGTGTGCGGTCCAATGAGTGTTGAGGCTCGCGGTGGCTATCGTTATGTTCTCACTCTCACTGATGACTTGAGTAGATATGGGTATGTCTACCTAATGAAACACAAGTCTGAGACCTTTGAAAAGTTCAAGGAATTTCAGAGTGAGGTTGAGAATCAACGTGACAGAAAAATAAAGTTCTTACGATCAGATCGTGGAGGGGAATATTTGAGTCACGAATTTGGCACACACTTAAGGAAATGTGGAATAGTTTCACAACTCACGCCGCCTGGAACACCTCAGCGAAATGGTGTGTCCGAACGTCGTAATCGCACTCTATTGGATATGGTGCGATCTATGATGTCTCTTACCGATCTACCGCTCTCATTTTGGGGCTATGCTTTAGAGACTGCCGCATTCACTTTAAATAGGGCTCCGTCGAAATCCGTTGAGACGACACCGTATGAATTATGGTTTGGGAAGAAACCTAAGCTGTCGTTTCTAAAAGTTTGGGGATGCGATGCTTATGTCAAGAAACTTCAACCTGAAAAGCTCGAACCCAAGTCGGAGAAATGCGTCTTCATAGGATACCCTAAGGAAACCATTGGGTATACCTTCTACCTCAGATCCGAAGGCAAGATCTTTGTTGCTAAGAACGGATCCTTTCTGGAGAAAGAGTTTCTCTCGAAAGAAGTAAGTGGGAGGAAGGTAGAGCTTGATGAAGTACTGCCTCTTGAAGCGGAAAGTAGCGCAGCTCAGGAAAATGTTCCTGTGGTGCATGCACCGACTAGAGAGGAAGTTAATGATGATGATGATCAAGGTACTTCGGATCAAGCTCCTACTGAACTTCGTAGGTCCACAAGGACACGTTCCGCGCCAGAGTGGTACGGCAACCCTGTCTTGGAAATCATGTTGTTAGACAACGGTGAACCTTCGAACTATGAAGAAGCAATGGCGGGCCCAGATTCCGACAAATGGCTAGAAGCCATGAAATCCGAGATAGGATCCATGTATGAAAACGAAGTATGGACTTTGACTGACTTGCCCGATGATCGGCGAGCCATAGAAAATAAATGGATCTTTAAGAAGAAGACAGACGCGGATGGTAATGTGACCATCTATAAGGCTCGACTTGTCGCTAAGGGTTATCGACAAGTTCAAGGGGTTGACTACGATGAGACTTTCTCACCCGTAGCGAAGCTGAAGTCCGTCCGAATCATGTTAGCAATTGCCGCATTCTATGATTATGAGATATGGCAAATGGACGTCAAAACGGCATTCCTTAACGGCTTTCTTAAGGAAGAATTGTATATGATGCAGCCGGAAGGTTTTGTCGATCCTAAGAATGCTAACAAGGTATGCAAGCTCCAGCGCTCCATCTATGGGCTGGTGCAAGCATCTCGGAGTTGGAACATTCGATTTGATGAGATGATCAAAGCGTTTGGGTTTACACAGACTTATGGAGAAGCCTGTGTTTACAAGAAAGTGAGTGGGAGCTCTGTAGCATTTCTCATATTATATGTGGATGACATACTGTTGATGGGAAATGATATAGAATTCTTGGGAAGCATAAAGGCCTACTTGAACAAGTGTTTTTCAATGAAGGACCTTGGAGAAGCTGCTTATATATTAGGCATCAAGATCTATAGAGATAGATCAAGACGCCTCATTGGTCTTTCACAAAGTACGTACCTTGACAAGATATTGAAGAAGTTCAATATGGATCAGTCCAAGAAGGGGTTCTTGCCTGTATTGCAAGGTGTGCAATTGAGCACGGCTCAATGCCCGACCACGGCAGAAGATAGAGAAAAGATGAGTGTCGTCCCCTATGCCTCGGCCATAGGGTCTATTATGTATGCCATGCTGTGTACCAGACCTGATGTAAACCTTGCCGTAAGTTTGGTAGGAAGGTACCAAAGTAATCCCGGCATGGAACACTGGACAGCGGTCAAGAATATCCTGAAGTACCTGAAGAGGACTAAGGATATGTTTCTCGTTTATGGAGGTGACGAAGAGCTCGTCGTAAAGGGTTACGTCGATGCTAGTTTCGACACAGATCTGGATGACTCTAAGTCACAAACCGGATACGTGTATATTTTGAATGGTGGGGCAGTAAGCTGGTGCAGTTGCAAGCAAAGCGTTGTGGCGGGATCTACATGTGAAGCGGAATACATGGCGGCCTCAGAGGCAGCACAAGAAGCAATCTGGGTGAAGGAGTTCATTACCGACCTAGGAGTTATTCCCAATGCGTCGGGCCCGATGACTCTCTTCTGTGACAACACTGGAGCTATTGCCCTTGCCAAGGAGCCCAGGTTTCACAGGAAGACCAGGCATATCAAGCGTCGCTTCAACTCCATTCGTGAAAATGTTCAAAATGGAGACATAGATATTTGTAAAGTACATACGGACCTGAATGTAGCAGATCCGTTGACTAAACCTCTCCCTAGAGCAAAACATGATCAACACCAGAACTCTATGGGTGTTCGATTCATCACAATGTAACTAGATTATTGACTCTAGTGCAAGTGGGAGACTGTTGGAAATATGCCCTAGAGGCAATAATAAAATGGTTATTATTATATTTCCTTGTTCATGATAATTGTCTATTGTTCATGCTATAATTGTGTTATCCGGAAATCGTAATACATGTGTGAATACATAGACCACAACATGTCCCTAGTGAGCCTCTAGTTGACTAGCTCGTTGATCAACAGATAGTCATGGTTTCCTGACTATGGACATTGGATGTCATTGATAACGGGATCACATCATTAGGAGAATGATGTGATGGACAAGACCCAATCCTAAGCATAGCACAAGATCGTGTAGTTCGTTTGCTAGAGCTTTTCCAAATGTCAAGTATCATTTCCTTAGACCATGAGATTGTGCAACTCCCGGATACCATAGGAGTGCTTTGGGTGTGCCAAACGTCACAACGTAACTGGGTGGCTATAAAGGTGCACTACGGGTATCTCCGAAAGTGTCTGTTGGGTTGGCACGAATCGAGACTGGGATTTGTCACTCCGTATGACGGAGAGGTATCTCTGGGCCCACTCGGTAATGCATCATCATAATGAGCTCAATGTGACCAAGTGTTTGGTCACGGGATCATGCATTACGGTACGAGTAAAGTGACTTGCCGGTAACGAGATTGAACAAGGTATTGGGATACCGACGATCGAATCTCGGGCAAGTAACGTACCGATTGACAAAGGGAATTGTATACGGGATTGATTGAATCCTCGACATCGTGGTTCATCCGATGAGATCATCGTGGAACATGTGGGAGCCAACATGGGTATCCAGATCCCGCTGTTGGTTATTGACCGGAGAGTCGTCTCGGTCATGTCTGCATGTCTCCCGAACCCGTAGGGTCTACACACTTAAGGTTCGGTGACGCTAGGGTTGTAGAGATATTAGTATGCGGAAATCCGAAAGTTGTTCGGAGTCCCGGATGAGATCCCGGACGTCACGAGGAGTTCCGGAATGGTCCGGAGGTGAAGAATTGTATATAGGAAGTCCAGTTTCGGCCACCGGGAAAGTTTCGGGGGTCACCGGTATTGTACCGGGACCACCGGAAGGGTCCCGGGGGTCCACCGGGTGGGGCCACCTATCCCGGAGGGCCCCATGGGCTGAAGTGGGAGGGAACCAGCCCCTGGTGGGCTGGTGCGCCCCCCTTGGGCCTCCCCCTGCGCCTAGGGTTGGAAACCCTAGGGGTGGGGGGCGCCCCACTTGGCTTGGGGGGCAAGCCACCCCCTTGGCCGCCGCCCCCCTTGGAGATTGGATCTCCTAGGGCCGGCGCCCCCCAGGGGCCCTATATAAAGAGGGGGGAGGGAGGGCAGCCGCACCCAAGCCCCTGGCGCCTCCCTCTCCCTCCCGTGACACCTCTCCCTCTCGCTGAGCTTGGCGAAGCCCTGCCGAGATCCCCGCTGCTTCCACCACCACGCCGTCGTGCTGCTGGATCTCCATCAACCTCTCCTCCCCCTTGCTGGATCAAGAAGGAGGAGACGTCTTCCCCAACCGTACGTGTGTTGAACGCGGAGGTGCCGTCCGTTCGGCGCTCGGTCATCGGTGATTTGGATCACGACGAGTACGACTCCATCAACCCCGTTCACTTGAACGCTTCCGCTCGCGATCTACAAGGGTATGTAGATGCACTCTTTTCCCTCTCGTTGCTAGAAGACTCCATAGATTGTTCTTGGTGATGCGTAGAATTTTTTTTAATTTCTGCAACGATCACCAACAGCGACTTGAGGGCGGCACGCCTTTAACTTCTCCTCGTCTTTGATGACCCTAAAGCAATGGGAGAGGTTGAAGCACTTGCCACTGTGCTGGACCTTGAATGCCTCCAAAGCTTGATATGCCTACAAATGTTTTCATGCAAGCATATTGGCAATGGTATGCAAATGAACACGCGAGCATAAACTTGATGACACAAAAGAGGGCGGCTTGCTAGCATACCATGTCTTGCATGCCGATGCCGCTCACGGGGCGGGCCTTGACGCTCTCAAGAGTGGCACAAAACTTGTTGCACTCTTGTTGGATCACCCTCCATCGCTTGGAAATGGACACCCACCCACGCGTGCTCACAATTTGGTAAGGTGGAAACTTCTTGCACTCATGAAACTCCCGGTGGACACGAATCCAAAAATTTGAATGCTTTTGTTCGGCGCCCGTCTTGGGGTCTTGTTCAATGTCTCGCCAAAACTCACAAAGAAGCTTGTCCTCGGCCGCCATGTATGCCTTCGTGTGCTTGCTCTTGCGCTTCGGCTTCGGACCGGCGGCTTGGTTGGCGAGCTCGTCCTCGAACAAAGGCTCCACTTTGATGTCGCACTCGTCCTCTTCCTCTTGCCCGTAGTCGTCTGGAAACTCGTGGTCAAGTTGGAAGTCGTCCAGGTCCATGGCGACCTGATCACGCATGAAGGCCGCCTGATCGGGATCATAGCCAGCGGCCGGCGTGAATGCCCCGCGGCCGTCCTGGCTTTGTGTCTCGTCGGGATTGTAGCCAGCGCCGGCGCACCGCCCTCGAAGATGAGGTTCTGCATGTAGTCCTCGTCGCCGGCGGCCGGCATTCCCTCGAACAGGTTGCGGGCGTCCGGGAGCACGCCGACCGGCATCGACCGCGCGCATTTCCTCGCGCCTCCGGATGATGAGCCACCCGCCACCGGTGTGGCGTTGAGATCGATGGACGCGGGCGCGGGCGTGGAAGGCGCCACCACGCTCACGTCGGGTGAGCACTCCCCGGAGAGGCGGGAGGCCTGCGGGTACACGTGGAAGTCGTGCATCGGGGTGCAAGCCGACGCGCGGGGCGAGTCGGGCAGCACCATTCGAGGGAACGCCGATGAGCCGGTGCTGGCCGCGGCGACGGCGGCGTTGACGAGGCCGTGCGGCTAGGGTTTAACACTAGCATATAGAGCGCCTCCCTCGTTGTCGCCGCGATGGGGGTGTTGGTGACCTCCTGCTGCGCCGCGGCGGCGGCGGCCGCGACGGCGTCATCCCTCGCGTCCGCGGCATGCCTCCGGCCCTTCCTCTTGGCCGACTCCCTTGCCCGCTGTTCGGTCGTTAGCACCTTCTTTGGCTTGGGCGTGGCGGCGTTCTTGCGCGGGGCACGAGGCTTGCCTTTGCCGGAGGGAGCGGTCGTCATGTCGGACGATGCGAGGAAGGTGAGGCCGGCGGCGGCGTCGAGGTCGAGGTCGTCGTCCATGGCGGGTGTGGGGCGGGGAAATGGAGGAAAATGGTGGTGGCTGCCACCGACCGGCGGGCCTGGGGTGAGGAGTAGGCGCGCGCGCGTCCGTCTCGTGTCCGCGCCGACGCAGATCCGGCTCAAAAATAGGCCGGGAATGGGTCGCCATGCGGCCGCCAAACGGACGCTCGTCCGTTTGGGTCGGCACGTTGGGCCGTCTTTTGTGTCCGGATCGACCGAAACGAACGCCAACGGACGAAATGGATCGCCCCTTATGCCCGGGCTAGGAGTTCTGACACCCGCTAGGCTACAGCGATGATCGGGCCATTCCACTCCTTGCGATGCAGTACTCCCTCGTTTCTCATTATGTAGTGCATATAATTTTTTTATGAAAATAGAGCTTTCATTCAATCAAGGTGGTTCACTAGTCCTTCTGACAGAGGTTTTTATCTCATCTGGTCCATGGCGGAGCAGCCGTGTGATAGGATGATCTACCCATTTTGGGTAAGTGCGTGAGTAACCTTGTTCTGTCCCCTACATATATGCGCAAATGAGATCATCTTCAACAGGCGCGCTAAAAAAACTTCTACAAGCCGAAATAGCTAGTTTTTGCGTGCAGCTCAGCGCTGGCTCCAGTGGCCGCTGCAAAATATAGCGCACGCGAGCCGCTCCAATAGACGCTGTAAAAAAATAACGCGCGCGCCCAGCACAAATAACATATAGCACTTGAAACAAAACCAAGAAGATTAAACACATAAAAAGTAAATCAACAATAAATAGTTCAATTTTATTACAACTCAAACAAATAGTTTATCTTCCAATAAAACAAATAGTTTAACAATAGAACATCAAACATGCAAAACAGAGACAAAATGCTATGGTAGCCACTATTTTATAGGATGGGATCGAGCTTGCTCTTCGTAATTGGCTAGCCTCTACTGCAGTCGCAGAACTTGCTTCTCAAAACTCTATGCTACAGGGTGTAACTACCTCGCAGGAACTGGACATGCGGAAGCTTCTTAATGGCAACAGCTTCACCACACGCAGGGCTTATGCAGCTCTGAACATGCAGCTCGCGGATCCCCCACTCACTTAGATTTGGGACTCTAGGGTGCCGAAGAAGGTGATGATCTTCGGGTGGTTGTTTTACTTAGACCACTTGAACACCAGGAAGAACCTCCACCAGAAGAAAATTCTTAGCTACGAGACCTGCCCAACATGCGACCAGGCAGTGGAGGATTGCAACCACCTGTTCTTCACCTGTTGGGCCGCTCGTACGGTTTGGCATATCACCGGGATTCGACCTCGGTTCAACCCTACTGCTGACTTCTACAACACCATGATCCATGATGTGCTGCCCACGCCAATCCGCCCCTTCATGCTTCTACTCATCCTTTGAAAACTTTAGGATGCTAGGAACAAGAAAGTTTTCCAAAGTTTAGAGATTGATGGCAATAGCACTGTAAAAGTTTAGAGACGGAAACGCTGATGGAACACGTCGGCCTACGGCGTGATTTCCTCTCCTCATGCATGACCTCTGTAAACTCTAAACCGTTTTTGAAATATATTCAAGGGTAAAAGTTAACAAAGAAGAATGCACAAGACAAAAAGAAGAAATATTGAAGACTGAAGACTCGCTGTGACTCAAGAAGGAAGAGAAAAAGGAGAGAGAGAAACGATACCTGAAGCTGGATTGGTACCTTAAAAACATGGAATGAAAGAATAGACTGCAACCTAAGGGCATCTCCAAGGCAGACCCGTAAACATTCTGCAACCGACCGGACCGCAGAAGCTATCCAACGCGGCCTTGTATCAGTCTGCGGGGCGGTACGGACACGATTTCTCGCGCAAAACAGAGACAAAAGTGGGGGAGGTTTGCAGGAGTCTGGACACATGAAACGTACAAATCCGACACCCCAGGCCCACCCAAAACCCTTCCCAAACTCCACGACTCCATCCTCCTGATTTTCTCTCCTTCCTTCTTTCTCTCTTGCCATTGCCGCCGCTCGATCACCCTGGCCACCAAGCCACACCGCTACCGGAAATCTGCGTCTCCGTCACCTCCGGTGATCCAGCAGGGCTCCCGGCTGCTTCTCCTCCCTCTCTCTTCAACCCCCTGTCCTCCTACCGCCCTGCCAAGTACCATGCCCGGCAATTGTTCGATGAATCGCCAGAGCTGAAAACAGTTGTCCCTTCTTGTTTATAGCAATGGATTCCGATTTGGAGTACATATACGGGCAGTATGTTGAGTCCTCTGGTGGCTCGTCGGACAAGAAGGAATACTCCAAATAGACGATGATGATGCAAGCGGTCCTTGAAGACGTGGAGCATGCGGAGGAGCATGTTCTCAATTTCAAGGGCTCAGTCAAGGGTCATCGGGTGCTCGGCGTTTTCGGATGTGCAAGACCATCTTCGATCGTTTGTACTATGGCGTCTGGTCCTACGATGACTACTTCATCCTGAAGAAGGACGCCGTGGGAACAATTGGCTTCTATAGTTACCAGAAGTGCACGGCCGCACTCCTGATGCTTGCATATGGCACGACCGTTGATTGGTGGGACAAGTACCTACAGATGTCTGAGAGCACAAGCAGAGATGCCATGGTCAGGTTTGCAACTGTCGTGGTCGAGATGTTCGAACCTCAGTACCTGAGAGAGCCGACTGTGGTAGACACCGAGAGGCTCCTGGCAATCTCAGAAGTAAGAGGGTGGCCAGGTTTGCTTGGATTTCTTGACTAAATGCATTAAAAAAGGAAGAAATGCCATAAGGCTTTACAAGGGCAATATTAGGGTCATGGGAACCCGCCCCTCAGCCCCTCCCACGTCGCCCCCGCGCGGCGACGGGGAGGGAACCCTAGTGTGCCGCCGCCGGGCCGTTCCCCTCTTACCTCCCCATCCCTCGTCGCCGCCTGGTGGCTCGGTTGGGCGAAGCTTGGCCGGAGCCGGCGGTGGCAGGGCGGCTTCTTCCTCTCTCTTGCGGGGGGCGGCGCGGGGTGGTTCCGGCAGACCAGGGCATCGCACAGGCTCCGGGCGTGACGGTGCGGCTGCTCTCTGGCGTTGCGGCGTCCCGCAGGTGATGCGCTCAGGTGAGGGGCGACAGGCAGGAGCGGTGGCTGCGTGTTGGGCGACACGTTGGTGGTGGGTCGTGCTGGTGCTACAACAAAACATGTCAGTAGGTACGCTTTTTCTAAGACACTTTTATATTCACCTCTACATTAGGAAGTATCTATTATGTAGAGACGCTTTTTAAGACGATGTGCATAGCGTCAAAAATTTTACCTTTAGAGGTGCATCACATTCTTCATTATTTTCATGTGTACATATGTAGCCATGATTTTTGAGACGTTTTAAAAGACGACGCTATGGCTTAGAGAAGAATTTAACAATAATCTATAATCTTTTCTAGAGTAATAACATATAATCTTGTAATGATAGGCTGTAAATAAAATCAAACTAATAAAATGGACAAAACACTAATCGGAAACGACCTGCCCATCTCTGCCAACAAATGAAACAGAAATCTCATAACGGAACTCAGTTTTTTTGGTTGAAACACGGAACAGAAATCTCTTCGCGTGCACCTCCCAGACCTGGGAGCCCCTATTTGACGCCCTTTGCGTCGAATTGTCAGCGTGACGCACAGAGAGGGAGCCTGACTGGGCTGGCCCATCGAGTTCTAGCGCGGGACGAAAAAGAGAGAAGAAAAAGGAAACGTGCACGACTCAGGATTCGAACGGGAGACCAACTGTGTACTATAACGCGCTCCAAGCCAATCCAGCTAAGCAAATATTATTATCAATAAGGCAGTGCATAGCTTAAAGAACTAAACATCGATGTAGAACCGGAATGGTCTACTGTAGCGAACCGAAAGTAGCAATCGTACCGAGTCTGAATTAGTTACTGGGGTGAACTTTTCTTAATGTATATTTTGAAAACGTACCAACATGTCTTCAATTCCTGAAAAAAAACCCGGAGACAAGAACATTTTTTGAATATGTGAACAATTTTTTTCAAAAGGAAGAAAAATTGAACGGAAAATATTGTTTTTGAAAACATAACATTTTTTAATTTGTGAACAAATTATGAAATTCTGAACAGCTGTTGAAACCGCGATTTTTTTAATTTTTTAACAAATATTTGAAAAGTGGAACATTTCATTATTTTGGAGCAAAAATTTGAAACCGCGAACAGTTTTTTGAATTTGTGAACAAAAGATTTAAAATGGAACGTTTCATGAAATTCCGAAAGATTTGAAATCAAGAACATTTTCTGAAACACGGACATTTTTAATTTCTGACAAAAATTTGTAATCACGAAAAATGGAACATTTCATGACATTCGAAAGAAATTTTAAGATCATGAACATTTTTTGATATTCTTGAATATTTTCTGAAATGCGAACATTTTGTTTTTAGTTTCTGACCAAAATTTGAATTCACCTTGTGAAAAATAAAAATAGAAAAAAGAAACATATTTTAGAGATCCTGAACATTTTTTCAACTTGTGGACAAAGTTTATAGACAGGAACACATTTTTGAAATTCCTGTACATTTGTTGATGACAGATATTTGTTGAAAAACCTGCACAAAATTTGAAACTTTTGAAAGAAATATTAAAAATAAAGTCAAATTGAAAAAGAAAAGTCGCAAAAGGAAAATGAAAATAAAAAAGAAACAAAAAGTGAAAAGAAAAAATAAACATAAAAGAAACAAGAAACAAATAAACAAAAAAACGAAAAATCAAACAAAAAGAGAAAACCAGACAAAATTGTTCAGGAACCTAAAAACCGGAGCTTGAACCTTCTCAAACAAGGATCTTTTTCTTTTTGACAAATAAACGAAAAATCGAAAAACGAAGAAAGCGAAAAATCAAACAAAAAGAGAAAACCAGACAAAATTGTTCAGGAACCTAAAAACCGGAGCTTGAACCTTCTCAAAACCAGGATCTGTGTAGACGCACATGGTTAAGACAACTGGGCCAGCCCAGCAGGCGCAATGCGATTTTGTTTAAGGCGCGACCTAAAAACCCCAAAACAGGAGTGACCTAGCGAACTTGAACTCAAAACCTAGCGCAGCTGAACTCCGCTGCTTGCCAATGGAGCGGATAACTCTTGGTGAATGTTACCAAGTGCAAAATATTTAATAACACACTGCAGCGTCGAGATTCGGAAACATTTCTGATTATTTTCGAAAACTGCAAAAAAATGAAATCTCAAATATTAAAAAATTGCAAATTTCATATAAAATTCTAGTTTTTTAAAACAAATGTGAAGTGAAAATCCGAATATTTTTTGAAAAACATAAATAAATTATGAAATCCCCCCCAAAATATTAAAATGCAAATACTTTTTGATATTCTGAACTTTCCTTAAAAACAAGAGCAATTTTTGAAATGAAGAATTTTTTAAAAAGTGAACATTTAATTTTAAAGGGTACAAGTTTTGACAACATGAACAACATTTAAAAAATGCCAATGATTTTTTTATTTTCGAACATTTATTTAATATTGTGAAGAAAATATGAAATTCTGATTTTTATTGTTTAAAAATGTGAGCATTTAAAAATATATTTTTGGAAAACATGAACAAAATTTGAATTCCAGGAACAGTTTGGAAAGATTTATAGAAAAATAAATTCCAAATATTGTTGAATCAATGAAAAAGAAGTGGAAAATGAAATAAAAAAAAGTAAAATAATAATAAAAATAAGAAAATAAGAAGAAGACACAAAACTTGTTCAAAATTTTAGGTAGTTGCTACGTGTGCAAACCCGCACACCACGCATGGTTACCCGTGGGAAGGATGTGCTCTCTTCTAGCACAAGAAGAAATAAAACTTTATTCCGGGTAGCCGCTCGTCTTGTGTTCATCACCGCGCTCACACCAAGTCGCGCCAATTTTAGTGAGCTCATTGTGCCACCATGCCCTTCCTCCATATGGTCGACATTGTACATCGGAACATTATAATTATATTTTAATATCATTATTATTTTTCTTTAGAAAACAATCACTGACAATATATGAGCAATAAATAATTTTTTCTTGAAATGATAGGATTCCTGCATTCATTAAAAAAAATTGCTCAGTTAATTGGAGAAAACCAAGCGAGAAGAAAATAGCCCGGTTAATTATGAAGAACCGGGAAAAGCAAACACAATCGTTGAGCGACACACAGAAGATACCTCACTGCACCTACTCTATAGAGAGCCTCATTGAGACAACACGTATGTGTCATCGTCATCACTACTCCTCTAGAGGTGTCCTCGCCATTCCTGAACTCTGAGCAAAACTTCAAATCCGCCGTAGGTGATCGTCGTGAAGAAAATATGCCCTAGAGGCAATAATAAAGTTGTTATTTTATATTTCCTTGTATCATGATAAATGTTTATTATTCATGCTAGAATTGTATTAACCGGAAACTTGATACATGTGTGGATACATAGACAAAACATCGTGTCCCTAGTAAGCCTCTACTAGACTAGCTCGTTAATCAAAGATGGTTAAGTTTCCTAACCATAGACATGTGTTGTCATTTGATGAACGAGATCACATCATTATGGACAAGACCCATCCGTTAGCTTAGCATATTGATCGTTCAGTTTTATTGCTATTGCTTTCTTCATGTCAAATACATATTCCTACGACTATGAGATATGCAACTCTCGAACACCGGAGGAATGCCTTTTGTGCTGTCAAACGTCACAACGTAACTGGGTGATTATAAAGATGCTCTACAGACATCTCCGAAGGTGTTTGTTGGGTTGGCATAGATCGAGATTAGGATTTGTCACTCCGAGTTTCAGAGAGGTATCTCTGGGCCCTCTCGGTAATGCACATCATAAGAAGCCTTGCAAGCAAAGTGACTAATGAGTTAGTTACAAGATGATGTATTACGGAACGAGTAAAGAGACTTGCCGGTAACGAGATTGAACTAGGTATGTGGATACCGACGATCGAATTTCGGGGAAGTAACATACCGATGACAAAGGGAATAACGTATGTTGTCATAACGGTTCGACCGATAAAGATCTTCGTAGAATATGTGGGAGCCAATATGAGCATCCAGGTTCCGCTATTGGTTATTGACCGGAGAGGTGTCTCAGTCATGTCTGCATAGTTTTCGAACCCGTAGGGTCCGCACGCTTAACGTTCGATGACGATATAGTATTAGATGACTTATATGATTTGGTGACCGAATGTTGTTCGGAGTCCCGGATGAGATCACGGACATGACGAGAAGTCTCAAAATGGTCGAGAGGTAAAGATCAATATTTAGGACGATGGTATTCGGACACCGGAAGTGTTCCGGAGGGTATCGGGTACTTATCGGGTCAGTACCCCCGGCAATCCTATGGGCCATATGGGCCTTGTGAAGGAACACACCAGCCCACAAGGGGCTGGTGCGCCCTTAAGGCCATAGGAGGAGGAGAAGGAAAAGGAAAGTGTGGATTAGGATTCCCACTTCCTTCCCTCACCCCCCCCCCCTCTTTCCTTCCCCTTCATGCATACATGGAAAGGGGGGGCGAATTGGGGAGGACACCAAGTAGGATTCCTCCTAATTGGGGCGCCCCCTCGGCTGCCACTCCTCCCCTCCAACCTATATGTATGGGGGGGGCACCGCTAGAACACACACCAACAATTGTTAGCCGTGTGCGGCGTCCCCCTCCACAGTTTACGCCTCCGGTCATATCTTCCTGGTGCTTAGGCGAAGCCCTGGGCGGATCACTTCACCATCACCGTCACCATGACGTCGTGCTGACGGAACTCATCTTGTTCCTTGACACTCTGCTGGATCAAGAGTTCGAGGGACGTCATGGAGCTGAACGTGTGCAGAACTCGGAGGTGCCGTACGTTCGGTGCTTGATCGATCGGAACAAGAAGAAGTTTGACTACATCAACCGCATTTTCAAACGCTTCCTCTTTCGGTCTACGAGGGTACGTAGACATACTCTCCCCCTCGTAGCTATATATCTCCATGGATAGATCTTGCGTGTGCGTAGGAATTTTTTTGAAATTGCATGCTATGTTTCCCAACACGCCGGCCCAATCCACACTGTACAGACCGTGTGAAGATGTATGAAGATCTGCACTAGAACTCAGTCGCCTATGACTAGACATCGCAATTCCGACTCTCACGGAGAATCATGAAGAAGAACTAGGCACAACTAGTGCCGCATAAGACCATTGAACGAACCACCTGATTCTGCCATCGTATGCCATCGAAACCCCACCATCACAACTTCGACTTCATAGCAACAAACAAGCCGTCGGAGAAGAGCCGACTATGCCCCAACCATTCCCACGTCTTCGATATTGCTCCCCTCATCATTGTTGCCAGAGAAAGTCTCGACGCCAACACCGGCGTCTTCCACTGACCCCGCTCGCCAATATCCAGCTCCAAAGAAAAAGCCCCCATAGGAGGGGGGATGTGACACCAAGACGGCGCCGTTGTCTGATAAATCCAAGCTAAACTAAGGGCTAATGTTGGGGTTATTCCCCACAATGAGCCCCATCACTAGTGTGACCTGGTTTTCGAGCTTATAGGTTCGAAGAGTCACACCACTTCCGGGGACGCCCACTCCCTCAAGAAGAAGCCCGCCACACAAGCTTTTTCTTTGGAGCTGGATGTGACACCAAGACCTGTTACTAGTGCCACACAGGCTTTTCCCGGCGGCGCACCACGGCAATGGTGAGGAGGGAAGACGATGGAAGAGGCGGTTATTTGTGGTGGCTAGGTTCATCGCCGCGTGGAGTGACGCGGGCCCTGATGTGTGCTTCTTAATGGCATATGTGCAAAAAATAATAACAGAGCAAGTGTTTGATCACAGGCCCATTCGTTCATTTATTTGAGGTGTATTTGTTTTTACAAAAGTCAAACGAATGTATGTTTGACCATGTTTTAGAAAAATATATAAATATCCACAACACGAAAATTATATCAGTATGTAACAGAAATAAATTGTCATTTTTCTAAATGATTAAAATTAAGTTTTCCTGCATTTCATTTGGAGGAAATTATTTTGGCCCTTGGCGCTCCTATTTTTCTTTGCTAGAAAATATCTCCCTGTGTATATTCTCTCTCACCCACGCCGCCATCTCCCCAGTTATCTCCTTCAACCTCCAAATCCATCTAATGGGATCCCTCGCTGGCCGGTGATGTGCATCGCCTCCACACAGGAGCGGCGATAGATTCGTTTGGTGGCGGACTGAGGGAGACTCGGTGGGCGGCGAGCGATTGGATGCGGCGGAGGTTGGGGGACAGAGACCGGCCGGCGGTTGCCCCGGGGGCGGCGGCGGCGGCCATTGGGCGGAAGATCGGAGGAAGCATCTGCTGCGACGTACAACTTTGTCTTCAACCTATAGGTGGAATATGCAGAGCAATCACGGAAGTACATCTGTGCCGCCTAGGGTAGCCACCCCAAATTCGTCGTACATACAGTTTGGGCGTACATACAGTTTGTATGTTCGCTCGGTTTGATTGCTTCTCGGTTGGGTTGCTTGTTGTTTACAGATCGTGGGGAGAGATGAAAAAGGACGGCGCTCGTCGTGTCTGGCGACAACCTGTTGCGTGGCAATGACGGCTTTGCGGGGCGGCAGTGTTGGCACCGGGCGCCGGCGACCACCTTTGGCTCCGCTCCTTGTCACCGTTTTTCCATCCGTCCTCGCGCGTTGCCCTCGCGGCAAAACTCTAGACATCAGGTGGGGATTGGTGACCATCGGCGTTGTTGCCTTGGAGCTACCAGCTAACGATTCCACCTCTGACGTTTCATGCCCGAGTGCTATTTATTGGACTCACTCCACTTGATCTCAAGTGATGCGATCATACAGGTCTGTCTAGCCGCCTCCCTTGTCTGTTTGTAGTTGCTGCTTTCTGGCAAGTAGTACAAATTGGTCTAGCCACTGCCCACAGCCGCACCTGTGCCCCTGCATTCAAACAAAAATGGAATTAAGATTCGAAGTTAGTAGAAAACTGATAACATGTTCAGAATTTTCACATCACACAACCAAGTAAAATCCGATAGACAGGGGACACGAAATTGGCGCAATGTTTTGATTGCATCCGTGTATCCAACAATCACATAGCATGTTATGTTTCACCCGGAAAATAAAAAAATAAAAGATCACAGAACATATTTTACTTGAAATTTCTTCATTACCTTAGTGAATTAGAGAATAGAACAATAATGTATCTTTTGTTATGAGCATGATTGCATGAATAGTACATCTAGTTCAGCAAAAAAAAGGATCGAGAGAAAATATTTGATAGTTGGAAACCAACTATATCAGTTATAATATTCAAATATGCTAATTATTTGCTTAATGAAATGCTCACTATATATATTCAGAAGTATAACAGAGTTACATATGTGTTACTCTGTTGATTTGGCTCTGCTTCTCCTGATTGCAAAGAGGATTTTTCTTATTTCTGCTATCTGGCAGTTCTTATCTAATAATGGCTATCATTTGCCATTGATAATATTATCTCGTAGTTTAATTCTGCCTACAGCGCAGGATTTGATTTCATTCACCGTCCATTATTTAGCTACTTCAACGTCCTACTAGCCTTGATATTTCTAAGGAGAAACATAAATGTCAAATGATGTTGCCATTCCTGACACTGAAAAATGGTTATGTTTTTCATGCCCAACAGGTGTTACCTTTGATAAAGCATGCAAATCATTTACTATCTCTTTGTCCATTTCAGGGGAGAACATTTCGAAGGAATCATGGACTAGAGGTGTAAGGTTACATGACAAGCTATTTTGCTCATGCAGTTTGATGAAAAAATTCATGAAATCCACTTCCCTGTTTATTTGGCTCATGATTAATGTTTTTTAACATCCAAATGTTGGCTAGCAATTGATATTCTATGATTAAACATGTCATAATCCATTGATTTATGGTCACTGTTACATTTGATAATTTATAATCACATAAATGAACTTAAATTGTTCCGGGCCTGGCATGTTTAGCATTTGTTTACATTATAGTACAATGAATATATGATGGAAACAACGCCGCAACACTAGTAGAAAACAAGGCTTTGGTTGAGGCATGGCCAGCCCATTAGTCCCGGTTCAGCCACGAACCGGGACCAATGGAGGCATACGTACCGGTTCGTGAGCCCAGAGGGCTGGCCGGGCCTCGTGGGGCATTAGTCCCGGTTTGTCTGGACCCATTTGTCCCGGTTCCAGGCACGAACCGGGACCAATGGTCCTCGGTCCTGGCCCGCTCCTGGCCCACAGCCATTGGTCCCGGTTCGTTGCTTGAACCGGGACAGAAGGGTCACCTTTAGTCCCGGTTCCAGCCACGAACTGGGACCAATGAGGTGGCTATATATACCCCATCGCCAGCGAGCAGAGCACTCCGCACTGCTCTGTTTTTGCTGGCCGGCGAGGGGAGAGCTTTGTGGTGCTCTAGCTCACCTCCTATGCACATGAGGTGTTCGATGAAATGCGCGAGCCACACTAGTTAAGCTTTCTCCTCTCTAAGCTTGACCTCCAAGCTCCATTTTCCTCAAGATTTGTCTAGGTTTACCGGTCCGTCACGTCTCGTCCCCGTCTTCACCGCCGTTGATCACCCGCGCTGATCTCGTCGCCAGCACCACCGTGGTGAGCCTATTGTTAATTCTTATCTTCTTTCTGAAAGAAAAAAAATTCTTACTTGTATGATTAGATAGATACTTGTATAATTTTTCTTACTTTTATTATTGCTTGTTATTATATAGTGCAATGGTTTTGGTATCCGCCCCCGTCGTCATTCGTCCTGTCTATGATTCGGATGTGCTATATATTATCTTTTATAACTATTTGGTTCATTTATTGTTTATGACAATTATGCCGACCAACGTGACATAGATTTTATTTATCTAGGAGGTATGTGAACCAGAAATTCCAACTGACCCTATTGTCGAGAGGTTAAATTTAGTTGAAGAAGAAAACAATTACTTGAAGGAAAAAAATAAAAAAATTGAGGAGGAGAAGATGATATTAGAGTTGCATGTTGCGGATGTCGTCGATGATCACAAGATCAAGATGGACGCAATGCGTTTGAAGATTAGAAAGATTAGAAAATATGCCATTCATACCGAGGCTTGGTATCATTATGCCATTGGATCAATAGTTACCTTGGTTGCGATTATGATCGCATTTTTTGTTGCATTGAAATGTTTTACATAGTTTCAATGTATGGTTTAATTAGATGCTCTGGAGAGCTATATGTTGTTCAATGAGAACTATGTATGTACTTTGGTTTTAATGTGATGATGAACTTTTATTAATTTGGTCACTTATCTATTGATGATGTTCTGTAATGGTTTTTGACACACTTAATTATATATAATGCACACAGATGAACCGGCAATGGATGTACAGTGACAGACACACCTCCGAGTACATTAAGGGTGTGCATAATTTCCTCGAAGTGGCTGAGGCAAACAAGTAGAATGGTGTTATGTGATGCCCATGCCCTAGCTGTGGGAATACGAAGTCTTACTCTGATTCGAAGACCCTTCACACCCGCCTGCTTTATAAGGGTTTCATGCCACACTATAATGTTTGGACCAAGCACGGAGAAATAGGGGTTATGATGGAAGATAGCGAAGAAGAAGAGGACGATGACAACTATGTGCCCCCTGAATATGGTGATGCTGCAACGGGGGAAGCTAAAGATCAAGAGGAACCAGACGATGTGCCCGATGATGATCTCCGCCGGGTCATTGTTGATGCAAGGTGACAGTGCGAAAGTGAAAAGGAGAAGCTGAAGTTCGATCGCATGTTAGAGGATCACAAAAAAGGGTTGTACCCCAATTGCGAAGATGGCAACACAAAGCTTGGTACCGTACTAGAATTGCTGCATTGGAAGGCAGAGAATGTTGTGCCTGACAAAGGATTTGAGAAGCTACTGAAAATATTGAAGAATAAGCTTCCAAAGGATAACGAATTGCCTGACAGTATGTACGCAGCAAAGAAGGTCATATGCCCTCTAGGATTGGAGGTGCAGAAGATACATGCATGCCCTAATGACTGCATCCGGTGCGTACGAGGATTTGAACGCATACCCGATATGCGGTGCATTGCAGTATAAGATCAGACGAGATGACCCTGGTGATGTTGACGGCGAGCCCCCCAGGAAGAGGGTTCCTGCGAAGGTGATGTGGTATGCTCCTATAATACCCTGGTTGAAACGACTGTTCAGAAACAAAGAGCATGCCAAGTTGATGCGATGGCACAGTGAGGACCGTAAGAAAGACGGAAGTTGAGAGCACCCGCTGACGGGTCGCAGTGGAGAAAAATCGAGAAAAAGTACTGGGCTGAGTTTGCAGGTGACCCAAGGAACGTATGGTTTGGTTTAAGCGCGGATGGCATTAATCCTTTCGGGGAGCAGAGAAGCAATCACAGCACCTGGCCCGTGACTCTATGTATGTATAACCTTCCTCCTTGGATGTGCATGAAGCGGAAGTTCATTATGATGTCAGTTCTCATCCAAGGCCCTAAGTAACCCGACAACGACATTGATGTGTACCTAAGGCCATTAGTTGAAGAACTTTTACAGCTGTGGAATGGAAACGGTGTACGTGTGTGGGATGAGCACAAACAGGAGGAATTTAACCTGCATGCGTTGCGTTTGTAACCATCAATGATTGGCCTGCTCTCAGTAACCTTTCAGGACAGAAAAACAAGGGATACCACGTGTGCACACACTGTTTAGCTGACACCGAAAGTATATACCTGGACAAATGCAGGAAGAATGTGTACCTGGGGCATCGTCGATTTCTTCCGACCAACCATCAATGTCGAAAGAAAGGCAAGCATTTCAAAGGCGAGGCAGATCACCGGAAGAAGCCCGCCATGCGTACTGGTGACCACGTACTTGCCATGGTCAACGATTTACATGTAATCTTTGGAAAGGGTCCCGGCGGACTATCTGTTTCGAATGACGCTGAGGGACGCGCACCCATGTTGTCGTGGGATTGTCACGACAAATGTCCTAGTGTGAGGACTTAGTCGTGGAGCCATCGCAACGAGATTAGCTTAAAGGGGTTAATCGGGTCAAAGGACACAGGGAATTATACTGGTTCGGCCCCTTGTGGTGAAGGTAAAGGCCTAATCCAGTTTGAGGTGGTATTGCTAGGGTTTCGATGACCAGGGAGCGAATACGCTTAGCCTGGCTCTCGATCTATTCTTTTTTCTCCCCCTAAACCACCGCCGGGTCGTCCCTTTATATACTCAGGTTGACGCCCGGCGGTTCACAGAATCCCGGCCGGCTCATAAACGTGTCCGGCTCAGTATCCACTCTTTCCTATCTTACAATACAAGTCATATACCTATGGCGGTTTACATCTATGGGCCCTAACCCGCCTTTGGGCTTTGGGCCTTCTTATTAAGTCTCCTTCGTAAGTCGCCATCTTCTATGTCTTCATGGGCCTCAATACTGGTAAATCATCATGAGCATATAACCTGGCCCCTCCTGGGCGGTTTATACTCAATAGTTATATCCCCAACATTAGGCCCCAGGTTGATTTGAACTTGTTCATGTCAATCTTCAACAGTTAGGGAAATTCCTTCTCCATTACCTTCGCGAAGACTTGTAACTCGCCGTGACGCCATCTTCTGAGACCATGATAACTCGCCATTACATCACCTGTCATTAATTCTTATACAAATCCAAAATCATATATGTATCTTCATTTTTAATGAACCTCTGAAAATCGAGGCATCGGCCCTGTTACATATCCAATTTGGAGCTCCTCGATTCCCGCGCATGCCAGTTATCCATTCGCCTTATAAATAGGGCCAGGGGTCCTTTTCACTTTCCCCCCTCAGCCTCTTCGTCTTCATCGTCTTCCTCGCGACGTGTTGCTCTCGAGCCCAGTCGCCGCCATCAATCCTCTCCTCTGCATCACCATTGGTCGCTGCATCAACCTGATTAGTCCAGATCTCGCTCTCGCGCCTCCGCCGCTCCAGCAGCCTCAGTAAGTTCTTCCTCCTCCCCCTCCCTAGATCTCATTAGGGTTCGTACGAGCTCATGGAAGTTCAGCACTGTTCTTCACTTGTTCTTCGCTGTAGCATGAATTTTTTATTCAAACTTGATATTTTCCTGTGCGGCAATAGCCATAGTCCTTCTTTCCTCATTAGAGCATCTCTTTTTAGGTAGAAAATCCAATCTGGAACTTTATAAACTGTTCAAGTACCAATACTTAGGTCTGAATATATTTTCATTTTCTGACACCCGGTAGATCCGAAATTGTGATATCAATCTGTGAAAACTATTTTTCATCACTTAGTCATTTTCCAACTTCAGATCTATACTTTCAATATCTGTGTAGGCGGTTTAATCAGAAAATAATAACCCGCCAGGTACCATTAGTCCCCGCTTAAACCGCCAATTGCTCATCTCTGCAACTTGATAACGTCAATCTCCGGTTTAACACTTTTGCATGCTTCAACACTTTCTGCCTTTTAATCTTTAACGGATTAACCATGAATCTTAACCGGCACAAACCTTCTTCCAGGTTTATTGAATAAATGGCCAAGTCCTTTTATTCCTGTAACTGGGTTCAATCCCGGGTTACAGAGGAAAAGGTGTACGGGTGTGTTGCTACTGGCGCTTTAGCCAAAAAGGAAGACATCCACTGGAGAGCCCCTGGTCCTGAAAATCCCCCTAAACCCAAGGAAGGGGAAGTGATTGTTTTTGTTGACCATCTGAGTCGAGGATTCAGCCCTCCCGGATCAAAAAAATTCGTGATGTGCTTCATTTCCTCCAACTTCATCCTTAAGATATTGGACCTAACTCCGTATCCAATATTTGCAATTTTCAAGTATTCTGTGAAGCTTACCTGCAAGAGGAGCCCACGGTCAAACTATTCAGAGATTTCTACTATTTAAACCGCCGTACAGAATTTGTGGACGGGCCCAATACTGAACTTGGCGGGGTTTCAATCCAAAAGAGAAAAGATGCCAGCTTCCCTCACGCTAACCATCATAGCCACCCCAAAGACTAGAATCAAACTTGGTTCTATTGCCAAGATACATCTCTAGCTGGTGAGAATCCTCTGCCGGGTTACCGTGCTCACTGACTTACTAGTACACATCCACTCCCCCAAAGACTCAGTGCAAAGGAACGGGTCATGTATGCACCACAGCTTTCAAAGCTCAGAGCCTTTGTGGCAAATGGTTTAACAGGCGTTGATTTTGTCCGTTGCTGGGTGTCTGGCAGTATTTTTCCTTTAAGCCATCGCCCCGGTTTAATGTGTGAATACACATGGGATGTGAAAGACCCTCAATGCCACATTGATATTCAGCTGACTGACGCTGAAATTACTGAAGCCGTCAAGAAAATGTTGGATATACCGGTGGCCGAGTGTAGCAAAACAGGGCTTAGTCCTTTCTGCGCTTCAAATAAACCGCCAGCTGTAAGAATTGCCCAACTCCTGCTTAATCCATATTTCTAATACTCCCGTATGATCTTTTTAACTTTTAACAGGGTGATGATCCATTCTGGAAGAGGAAACCGCAGGATAAACCGGCCAAAACAGCTCGTCCCAAGACCAAGGTCAACAACAAGCCCGCCAAGAAGAAAACCGTCGAGTCTGCCGAGTTAAACATTGATGATGACAATGATAACCCAGAGTCAGAGGTAGAACTTGATTCACTTGGCTCCTTTTTCATACACCTCATTGATAATAATTGTTATCAGGACGACGCAGAAGCCAGCCGTGCAAGTGACGCAAAGGTAATTATTCTCTCATCCGACTCAGAACCTCTGCCCACACAGAAAACCCGACAAGCAAACCGGAAAGTAAGATTTTCTCACCCTCTAGCTCACTTGGATCCAAACTTTATTTTCAAGAAACTGCAACACGAAGCTCGCCGCACAACCCGGCATAGCGGCCATGTGGTAACTTCTTCCGGTTTACCGAACATGCCGGTTCGTAAATGCCGCCCAGAGGTCTCTCATACTTCTGACACATGTTATCCCAAGGCGGGTTATTTCTGACAACCTCTTAATCTGTCCGATTCATATTATCAGGGAACTTCTCATTCTTCCTCTGGCGAGTCAACAGGAACACAAATTCCAACCCTCGAAACTGTTCCTGGGTGAGCATTTTTAACTGACCCCTCATATCTTATGCTTGATCATTATACTAACCTGTTATTTGTGTCTTACTTTCAGAGCCAAAGCCAGACCCAGCAAAAAGGCCAAACTGAATACTCCGGTTGATGATCCCAATCCATCTGAACCGGAAAGGACTCCGAAACCTTCTAATCCAAATGCTGAAAACATTCCTGATGATCTGCCACCACAAGACCATGCAGTCTTTGCTGAGCCTATGCAAATTGACCCGTCGAGCAATGCTGATAAACCGCCAAGCCCAACTAAAGTTGCTGATGACAAGGCTGATGATGTTTTAATCACTGGTGTTAGCTATACAGCCCCAGGCAACCCCACTGCTCTGTCAAAACATAGCGCCAAAGTAGAAATTTCTGCTTTTGACAAAGGCAAGTGGAAAACACTTGGAAAGCTATGCCCACCGCAGCGCCCAAGATATTCATTCTGGGTTCTTAAACCGTCTGTACACAAACCGTGACTATGAAGCCGGTTTACTGAATATGATGAAGGAACGATATGGGGTAAATGCTGCTAACTCTGTATGAATATACTTCCCTTAGCCGCCTAGTTTATTGGACATAATAGAATGTTCTGTAAACTTCCAAGAACCATATAGATCAACTCCAGTAGCCCCCAAGGGCCGGTTTATACTGTCAAGATGAACCGGGACTTGTAGAATAACAACTCTTCAATTTTGCCTGTGTAGCCCCCAAGGGCCGACTTAACAAATATGTTAAGTTGGAACTAATTATGCTGTAAGGCTCAAAATTCTTGTTTAGGACCTTTGTAACCCAGTTAACCACCGAGCTGATAGTGGAAGAAAAATCCATAGTTTTAACTGGAGCAAATATGCATTAGCCCCCAAGTGCCAAGAATAATACTTGTATTGAGCTTGGGACTTGTGATTTTTTATATAAGAAGCAATAGACATTAGCCCCTAAGTGCCAAGTATATTACTTGTTATGTGCTTGGGACTTTAAATATGCACTGTCATCTCATAAATTGCTTGTCTCTTGCAGGCTGAGCTTATCAAGAAGGAACCCCAAATCGCCAACCTTCAAGAAAATATCAAATCACAACAAGCAGAGACTTCCAAGGCCAAGGATGAACTGACCAGTGCCTTAGCAGTAATGGAAAAACTGAAGGAAAGCTTCAAAAATGAGTGGGCAGGTTGGGATACAGAAAGGTCAACTCTGCTGAAGAGGGCTGAGGACGCTGAAGCGGCCCTTAATCCGGTGGCGGAGGAGCTGACTGGCTTGAAACAACAAATAAATGCCATGACTGTTGCCATTTTTGGTAAATAGCTTCTTCATAAGCTTTAAACATGTATTATCTAATAAACTGCCGGTTTACGGACGTTTTTGATGATGCAGGACCCCGCATTGCTCATCTTGGCTCGGATATGTGGAAAAAACTGAAAGCTGCATATACACTTATAGAGCAATTATATACCGGCGTACAACGGGTCATCTGCACAGCTTCCCATAACAAGTCGCCCCCAACTTTGATCAAGGAGACGTTGGAAAGGCTGTCTATGATGCCTGTCCGGTTTGAAGAACTAAAGAAATTAGCTGCAAGGGCAGGTGCTCTTACCGCACTAACTCGGGCCAAAGCATGGTTATCTGATCTTGATCCGACTGATTTAGCGAACGGCTACCCAGGCATAAAGGAGGATGGGTCAGACTTTAATACTGATGACCTCGGAGCCATTACAAGGGAAATGCGCCCACTGGCTAGTAAATTGGCTGAGGAGACCGATCTTTCATATTATCAGTCGGTTTATGACGCCAACAATAAGAGAGTTAAAGCGCCAACTTATGATACTCCAAGCCTTACTCTTCCAATCCATAAGCACACTTATGCCCCTGATGTTGACCCCTCCCCACTTATAAGTGATGAAGCTGTATTCAAAGCCTTAACTGGGATCGATTGGACAACCATTGACTTCCAGCCACTGGGTAGAGAAGAGGAAGATGAACCGGTGATGGATGGTCCACAACCTTCAAGTCCACCAGGCCAAGATTCATAAACCGGAGGCTGGCTGAACATCTGCTCTCTACAAGACTTGTTAAAACAATTATTCTTTTGGGCATCACACGCCTTGTAATAGGCTAGCTTAAACTCTTGATCTGCTATGCCATCGCGCATATTTGCTTTGCATGACAGTGCTGATCCGTCATGTTAAGATATGCCATGTATGCTTATGATATTAGCAATTTGAATCTGTTCCTGCATACAACAGATTAAAAAGGTGTCCTGGCGGTTTACTGCTGGACGGGTTATAATGCCTAATGTAAAGCCATGGGAATCATAGTTTATAACCAAGGCTGGACTAAATGGTAACCATATATAATTTAAAATATATCATACCTGTGATATTTGATCACACTGTTGGTTTACCAAGCCAGTGTAGTAAGGGTGATAACCCAAAATTTGAGCACTGGTAATTATCATATATTGCCGGCTTATGAACAAAGCCAGGCCGGGTTAATAAACACCGGATATTATCTTATCTCATACTGGCGACTTATAGTCGAAAGCCAGGCCGGGTTAATAAACACCGGTTAGTTTCATGTATAAACCATAAGGCCTCATAGCCCTCATCGGCTTTTTAACCATGTATTACTATGTCACATGAGAAAAAACCTCAAAAAATGTTCAAATCAAACAACAACAAAAAATCAAGGCTTTCATAGGCAGCCAGGCCTAAAACTCAAGTGCTTTGACAGGCCGCACAGCCACCGAGTTAAACCTTTAAACAAACCTTATAAGCCGGACCTCACACAACCAATCATCGTTTTAACTTTGACAAGTTTAGGGTCTGTATAAGATTGACTTGTCAAAAGTATGGCGGGTCGTTCCAGGATTACCTGGGCGGAGTGGCAGACTTAAAAAGGCATTATAACCCGGGGTTTTAGGTGAATACACCTGGCTTCCAAGCCTGGCTTTTAAGCCTATTACAAGGGTTATAAAAACTCTTGTTCTTTAGAACAAAGAGCCCCCAAGCAATATTTTTGAGTTGTGCTCAATAGGCACCTATGTTTGAGTTGTGCTTTTGCAACAGACTCTCTTTGGTCCCTTTAACCTGGGTAACAAGCCCGCAATTTTTTTTCATATATGGCCTATAAGCCGGATCAAAGGGTAATCATAACTTTGCTTTATAAAGCAGAAGCCCCCAAGTGACCAAAAACTCGTTTATTTAAAGAGAAAACGACAGAGGCCCTGCTTTAACAGGGATGCCGGCTTTATTATATTGATCATAATATATACATTGTCAAAATATGTACATCAGAAGAGCCAGTGGCTTAGGTGTAGTAGGGCCGAAGATGAGCAATATTCCACGGCCGGTGGGTCTCCTCCTCCGACTTACGTGAGTCTTTGTGCTCTCGAACATCGATAAGGTAGTAGGACCCATTGTTGAGATTCGTACTGACCACAAAAGGTCCTTCCCAAGGTGGGGATAACTTTTGCATATCAGTTTGATCCTGGATAAGCCGGAGCACCAGATCGCCTTCTTGGAAAGTTCTGGTTTTAACCCGGCGGCTGTGGTAACGGTGCAGATCTTGCTCGTAAATCGTCGAACGAGCCGCCGCAATGTCACGCTCCTCATCTAACAGGTCAAGTTCTTCCTGACGTGCTTTTTCATTGTTAGCTTCAACATAAGCCGCCACACGAGGTGAGTCGTGACGGATGTCACTAGGGAGAACCGCCTCTGCTCCATAAACCATGAAGAAGGGCGTGTAACCCGTAGATCTGTTGGGGGTGGTATTAATGCTCCATAACAAGGAGGGTAACTCCTCCACCCAACAACCCGGCATCCTCTGCAGGGGAACCATAAGTCGGGGCTTGATGCCTCTCAGGATCTCTTGATTGGCTCTCTCAGCTTGACCATTAGACTGGGGGTGAGCCACTGACGATACATCAAGCCGGATATGCTCACGTTGACAAAATTCTTTCATAGCACCCTTGGGAGATTAGTGCCATTGTCTGTTATAATGTTGTGGAAAGCCAAAACGGAAGATCACCTTCTTCATGAATTGAACCGCCGTTGCTGCATCACACTTACTGACCGGCTCTGCCTCTACCCACTTAGTGAACTTATCAACCTCCACCAAAAGGTGGGTCTTCTTATACTTGGACCTCTTAAAAGGTCCAACCATATCAAGCCCCCAAACTGCAAACGGCCAAGTAATTGGAATCATCCTCAATTCTTGAGCCGGTACATGGGCTTGTCATGAAAATTTCTGACATCCGTCACATTTATTGACCAGATCCTCAGCATCAGCATGAGCCGTCAGCCAATAAAATCCATGACAAAAAGCCTTGGCCACAAGAGACTTAGAGCCAACATGGTGGCCTTAATCTCCTTCATGAATATCACGCAGAATCTCACAGCCTTCTTCAGGTGAAACACAACGTTGAAACGCCCCTGTGACACTGCGATGATGTAGCTCCCCATTGACAATAGTCATTGACTTGGACCGCCGGGTTATTTGCCTGGCCAAAGTTTCATCCTCAGGTTACTCACCCCGGGTCATATAAGCCAAATATGGAACTGTCCAATCAGGAATTACATGAAGAGCCGCCACCAACTAAGCTTTCAGGTCAGGAATAGCCAAATCCTCCTCTGTAGGTAACCTGACCGACGGGTTATGCAAAACGTCAAGAAAGACGTTAGGCGGCACCGGTTTACGTTGAGAACCCAACCGGCTTAAGGCATCAGCCGCTTCATTTTTCTCCGATCAACATGCTCAACTTGATAACCCTTGAAGTGACCAGCAATAACGTCCACCTCCCGTCGATAAGCCGCCATGAGTGGATCCTTAGAATCCCAAGTACCAGAGACTTGTTGAGCCACCAAATTTGAGTCACCAAAGCACCTTACTCGGCTTAGGTTCATCTCCTTAGCCATCCGAAGACCGTGGAGCAAGGCCTCATATTCAGCTGCATTGTTAGTGCAAGGGAACATCAAACGGAGAACATAACAAAATTATCACCTCGAGGGGAAGCGAGCACAACTCCAGCCCCCAAGCCCTCCAATTGCCTGGACCCATCAAAGTGAATAGTCCAATACGTGTTATCTGACTTTTCCTCGGGCATCTGCAGCTCTGTCCAGTCATTGATGAAATCCACCAGTGACTGAGACTTGATGGCAGTGCAAGGCATATATTTCAAACCATGAGGACCAAGCTCAATGGCCCACTTGGCTATCCGACCCGTGGCTTCTCTGTTCTGAATAATATCCCCTAAAGGAGCAGAACTAACCACAGTGATGGGATGACCCAAAAAATATTGCTTAAGCTTCTGACTGGCCATGAACACCCCATATACAAGTTTCTGCCAGTGCGGATATCTCTGCTTGGACTCAATAAGCACATTGCTGATGTAGTAAACCGGCCTTTGAACCGGGTATTCGTTGCCTGCCTCCTTCCGTTCCACCACAATAGCCACGCTGACAGCCCGGGCATTGGCAGCCACGTACAACAACAATGGCTCTTTATCAACAGGAGCAGCCAGAATAGGTGGCTCAGCCAGCTGCTTCTTCAAATCCTCAAACGCTGCATTAGCGGCATCACTCCAAACAAAATTATCTGTCTTTTTCATCATCTGATACAGAGGGATGGCCTTCTCTCCCAACCGGCTTATGAACCAGCTTAACGCCGCAATACGACCCGCCAGACGTTGAACATCATTGACACACACCATTTTAGCCAGAGAAGTAATGGCTTTGATCTTCTCCGGATTAGCTTCAATGCCCCTGTTAGACACCAGAAAGCCCAAGAGCTTGCCTGCCGGCACACTAAAAACACACTTGGCCGGGTTAAGCATCATCTTATAAACCCGGAGATTATCAAAGGTTTCCTTCAAATCGTCTATCAACGTCTCCTTCTTTCTGGATTTCACCACAATATCATCCACATAAGCATGAATATTACGCCCAATCTGATTATGAAGGCAATTCTGCACACATCGCTGTTACGTCGCCTGGGCACTCTTGAGCCCAAAAGGCATAGACACATAGCAGAAGGCTCCAAAGGGAGTTATGAAAGATGTCTTCTCCTGGTCCTTAATTGCTGATAGCCCACAAGTATAGGGGATCAATTGTAGCCTCTTTCGATAAGTAAGAGTGTCGAACCCAACGAGGAGCTAAAGGTAGAACAAATATTCCCTCAAGTTCTATCGACCATCGATACAACTCTATGCACGCTTGACGTTCGCTTTACCTAGAACATGTATAGAACTAGAAGTACTTTGTAGGTGTTTTTGGATAGGTTTGCAAGAAAGTAAAGAGCACGTAAATAAAAGCTAGGGGCTGTTTAGAGTAAAGACACAATAAAGTAAATATAGCGAGTGTGGAAAAGTGGTGGTAGGAGTTGCGAAATTGTCCCTAAGCAATTGACTACTTTACTAGACCGATAGCAAGTTTTATGTGGGAGAGGCCACTGCTAGCATGTCATCCCTGACTTGGAATTCCTATGCACTTATGATTGGAACTATTAGCAAGCATCCGCAACTACTAACGTTCATTAAGGTAAAACCCAACCATAGTATTAAGATATATTGGTCCCCCTTCAATCCCGTATGCATGAATTTCTATGCTAGGTTGAAGCTTCTGTCACTCTTGCCCTCCAATACATAGTCCTATCAACATACAACTACCCCTATGGTGTGATCCACGCGTGCACTCATATGATGGGCACCAAAGGACAGCAACATAACCACAAGCAAATTAAATCAATCATAGCAATTCATCAACCACCGATAGGACAACGAAAATCTACTCAGACATCATAGGATGGCAACACATCATTGGATAATAATATGAAGCATAAAGCACCATGTTCAAGTAGAGGGTACAGCGGGTTGCGGGAGAGTGGACCGTTGTAGATAGAGGGGGGAAGGTGATGGAGATGTTGGTGAAGATGATGGAGGTGTTGGTGTAGATTGCGGTGATGATGATGGCCCCCGGTGGCACTCCGGCGCCACCGGAAGCGAGGGTAGAGAGCCCCCCTCCTTCTTCTTCTTCCTTGACCTTCTCCCTAGATGGGAGAAGGGTTTCCCCTCTGGTCCATGGTCTCCATGGCGTGGGAGGGGCGAGAGCCCGTCCGAGATTGGATCTGTCTCTCTGTCTCTCTCTGTTTCTGCGTTCTCCTGGACTGCCCTTTCACCGTTTCGTATATATATGGAGATCCGTAACTCCGATTGGGCTGAAACCTTCGCCGTGATTTTTTTGCAAAAAATTAGCTTTCTTGCGGCCGAAGGAGGGCATCAACCACCTTACGGGTGGCCCACGAGGGTCAGGGGCGCGCCTGGGCGCGCCCCCTGCCTCGTGGCCACCTCGGGCACCGTCTCGCGTTGATTCTTCTTCCGGAATTTTCCAAATATTCCAAAAGTAAGCTCCGTCCGTTTTTATCCCGTTTGGACTCTGTTTGATATGGATATTCTGCGAAACAAAAACATGCAACAAACAGGAACTGGCACTGGGCACTGGATCAATATGTTAGTCCCCAAAAATAGTATAAAAAGTTGCCAAAAGTATATGAAAGTTGTAGAATATTGGCATGGAAAAATCAAAAATTATAGATACGACGGAGACGTATCAGCATCCCCATGCTTTATTCCTGCTCGTCCTCGAGTAGGTAAATGATAAAAAAGATAATTTTTGATGTGGAATGCTACCTAGCAAAATCTTGATCATGTATCTAATCATGGCATGAATATTAAGACACGAGTGATTCAAAGCAATAGTCTATCATTTGACATAAAAACAATAATACTTCAAGCATACCAACCAAGCAATTATGTCTTATCAAAATAACATAGCCAAAGAAAGCTCATCCCTACAAAATCATATAGTCTGGCTATGCTCCATCTTCACCACACAAAATATTCACATCATGCACAACCCCGATGACAAGCCGAGCAATTGGTTCATACTTTTTAACGCGCTTCAGCTTTTTCAACCCTCAGGCAATACATGAGCGCAAGCCATGGACATAGCACTATAGGTGGAATAGAATATGATGATGGGGGTTATGTGGAGAAGATAAAAAAGGAGAAAGTCTCACATCGACGCGGCTAATCAACTGGCTATGGAGATGCCCATCCATTGATGTCAATGTGAGGAGTAGGGATTGCCATGCAACGGATGCACTAGAGCTATAAGTATATGAAAGCTCAAACTGAAACTAAGTGGGTGTGCATCCAACTTGCTTTCTCATGAAGACCTAGGGCATTTGAGGAAGCCCATCGTTGGAATATACAAGCCAAGTTCTATAATGAAAATTCCCAATAGTATATGAAAGTGATAACTCAAGAGACTCTCTATGTGAAGAACATGGTGCTACTTTGAAGCACAAGTGTGGTAAAAGGATAGTAACATTGCCCCTTCTCTCTTTTTCCCTCATTTTTTTCTTTTTTTGGGCCTTCTCTTTTTTTTGGCCTTTCTCTTTTTTTTTTATTTTTTTTTTTCGTCCGGAGTCTCATCCCGACTTGTGGGGGAATCATAGTCTCCATCATCCTTTCCTCACTGGGGAAATTCTCTAATAATGATGATCATCACACTTTTATTTACTTACAACTCGATATCTTGAACAAAGATATGACTCTATATGAATGCCTCCGGCGGTGTACCGGGATGTGCAATGATCTAGCGTAGCAATGACATCAAAAAACGGACAAGCCATGAAAACATCATGCTAGCTATCTTACGATCATGCAAAGCAATATGACAATAAATGCTCAAGTCATGTATATGATGATGATGGAAGTTGCATGGCAATATATCTCGGAATGGCTATGGAAATGCCATGATAGGTAGGTATGGTGGCTGTTTTGAGGAAGATATAATGAGGCTTATGTGTGATAGAGCATATCGTATCACGGGGTTTGGATGTACCGGCGAAGTTTGCACCAACTCTCGAGGTGAGAAAGGGCAATGCACGGTACCGAAGAGGCTAGCAATGATGGAAGGGTGAGAGTGCGTATAATCCATGGACTCACATTAGTCATAAAGAACTCATATACTTATTGCAAAATTTTATTAGCCCTCGAAGCAAAGTACAACTATGCATGCCCCTAGGGGTATAGATTGGTAGGAAAAGACCATCGCTCGTCCCCGACCGCCACTCATAAGGAAAGCAATGAAAGAACACCTCATGCTCCGACTTCGTTACATAACGGTTCACCATACGTGCATGCTACGGGACTTGCAAACCTCAACACAAGTATTCCTCAATTTCACAATTACTCAACTAGCACGACTCTAATATCACCACCTTTATATCGCAAAACTATTGCAAGGAATCAAACATATCGTATTCAGTGATCTACAAGTTTTATGTAGGATTTTATGACTAACCATGTGAATGACCAGTTCCTGTCATCTCTCTAAATAGATATAAGTGAAGCAAGAGAGTTTAATTCTTTCTACAAAAGATATGCCCACACTCTAACAAATATAAGTGAAGCAAAAGAGCATTCTACAAATGGCGGTTGTCTATGTAAAGAGAAACAGGCAATCCAAACTTCAAATGATATAAGTGAAGCACATGAAGCATTCTATAAAGCCATACTCAAAAGATATAAGTGAAGTGCAAAGAGCATTCTATAAATAAACCAAGGACTATCTCATACCAGCATGGTGCAAAAAAAATAAAAGTGAAAACTAAAAGCAAAAGACGCTCCAAGATTGCACATATCGCATGAACGAAACGAATCCGAAAACATACCGATACTTGTTGAAGAAAGAGGGGATGCCTTCCGGGGCATCCCCAAGCTTAGACGCTTGAGTCTCCTTGGATATTTACTTGGGGTGCCTTGGGCATCCCCAAGATTGATCTCTTGCCTCTCTTCCTTCTTCTCACATCGAGACCTTCTCGATCATCGAACACTTCATCCACACAAAACTTCAACAGAAAACTCGGTAAGATCCGTTAGTATAATAAAGCAAATCACTACTCTAAGTACTGTTGCAAACCAATTCATATTTTGTTTTTGCATTGTGTCTACTGTAATATAACTTTTCCATGGCTTAATTCACTGATATAAATCGATAGTTTCATCAAAACAAGCAAACTATGCATCAAAAACAAATCTGTCTAAAACAGAACAGTCTGTAATAATCTGAACATTCACCATACTTATGATACTTGAAAAATTCTGCCAAAATTAGGAAAAATAAGAAATTTGTATAGAAAGACAGTTAAAGAAGAATCAGAACCATTTTACGTTCGAGTGAAAAATGAGAAATCGCGCACTACAGCCAAAGTTTCTGTCCTGCACCGCGCAACCCAACAAGCATCGTAAACATCATAAAGGCAAACCTTGGCACATTATTTTTATTTATAAACTTTATAAAAGCACACAACAGAAATAAATGACTCTCTAAAACTTCCGGGTTGTCTCCCTGGCAGCGCTTTCTTTAAAGCCATTAAGCTAGGCATATAGTGCTCAAATAGTGAATCCACCCGGATCCCAAGGTATATCAAAGCCAAGTTTAATTAACAATGATTTAGCATTTACTAGTGAGCACAAAGCAACATATATCAAGCAATGACGAAGTCTAACTCTCTTCCTATGCATCGGCATGTCATAAAAGAACAATTCATGCACACATAGTAAATGCCAATGCATAGTATAAGCAGTTTCTTGCAATTTTATCTTATTGGAAACATAGAGAGGTGGAGATATAGTTTCTCTCTCATAATAACTGTAAGTAGGAGCAGCAAGCACATGCATATTATATTCATCAAAATCATCATGTGCAACGGTAAAAGGCAACCCATCAATATAATCCTTAATAAAAGCAAACTTCTCCGATATAGTGTAGTTGGGAGAATTCAAAAAGATAATAGGACTATCATGCGCGGGTGCAATAGCAACAATTTCATTTTTAACATAAGGAACTATAGCAATTTCATCTCCATAAGCATAATTCATATTGGCAGCTTGGCCACAAGCATAGCAAGCATCATCAAAAAGGGATATTTCAAGAGAATCAACGGGATCATAATAGTCACCATAGCAATCATCCTTCGGTAAGCACGAAGGGGAATTAAACAATGTATGAGTTGAAGAGTTACTCTCATTAGAAGGTGGGCACGGGTGATCAATCCGCTCTTCCTCCTTTTGGTCTTCGCTCTCCTCCTCATCTTTTTCATCCAATGAGCTCACAGTTTCATCAATTTCTTCTTCCATAGATTCCTGCAAAATATTAGTCTCTTCTTGGACAGCGGAGACTTTCTCAATAAGAGCATCAATATAGGAATGATATTCATAATTATCATAGCAATATTTCAATATAGCAAAATTTTCAGGCCTATAAACATCATCATCAAAAGCTTCATACTTTTCAAACAAAGATTCAATTTCATAAGCACCCTTAAAAGCAACAAATTCTTCTATTTGTTCCACATCATAGTAATCATATATACCATTAGCATAAGAAGCTAAGGTTTCATTATCATTAAATTTGCATGAAAAGGGAAGGTGTGGAGCCTTCATCCTAGAGCAACAAGTATAATCATAACTCAAGCATACTTGCCGAGCATACCACTTCAATATATAAATTTGATCCCATAATAGTTTCCCTTTTTGAGTCAAGCGATAATCCCTAAAGTATTCACGTTGATCCAACGTTACTCCCATTACCAAATTGAATGGGGTTTTCTCTGGATTATCAAAGTAGTACATCATTTCTATCACATAACGAGCATCGAGGGTTTTAGGAGGTTCCTCATCTCCATGAGCAGCAAGTACACCTAATTTTTTTGGTATTTCGTGTTCCATATCCATAACTAAAGATAGAGAACAACTAAGAACAGCAAATAAAAATTACTTAGTGATAAAGCAAACAAGCACACACGAGAATATTCACCCCACGCTATTGCTCCCCGGCAACGACGCCAGAAAAAGGTCTTGATAGCCCACAAGTATAGGGGATCAATTGTAGCCTCTTTCGATAAGTAAGAGTGTTGAACCCAACGAGGAGCTAAAGGTAGAACAAATATTCCCTCAAGTTCTATCGACCACCGATACAACTCTACGCACGTTTGACGTTCGCTTTACCTAGAACAAGTATAAAACTAGAAGTACTTTGTAGGTGTTTTTGGATAGGTTTGCAAGAAAGTAAAGAGCACGTAAATAAAAGCTAGGGGCTGTTTAGAGTAAAGACACAATAAAGTAAATATAGCGAATGTGGAAAAGTGGTGGTAGGAGTTGCGAAATTGTCCCTAAGCAATTGACTACTTTACTAGACTGATAGCAAGTTTTATGTGGGAGAGGCCACTGCTAGCATGTCATCCCTGACTTGGAATTCTATGCACTTATGATTGGAACTATTAGCAAGCATCCGCAACTACTAACGTTCATTAAGGTAAAACCCACCCATAGCATTAAGATATATTGGTCCCCCTTCAATCCCGTATGCATCAATTTCTATGCTAGGTTGAAGCTTCTGTCACTCTTGCCCTCCAATACATAGTCCTATCAACATACAACTAACCCTATGGTGTGATCCACGCGCGCGCTCATATGATGGGCACGAAAGGACAGCAACATAACCACAAGCAAATTAAATCAATCATAGCAATTCATCAACCACCGATAGGACAACGAAAATCTACTCAGACATCATAGGATGGCAACACATCATTGGATAATAATATGAAGCATAAAGCACCATGTTCAAGTAGAGGGTACAACGGGTTGCGGGAGAGTGGACCGCTGTAGATAGAGGGGGGAAGGTGATGGAGATGTTGGTGAAGATGATGGAGGTGTTGGTGTAGATCGCGGTGATGATGATGGCCCCCGGTGGCACTCCGGCGCCACCGGAAGCGAGGGGGAGAGAGCCCCCTCCTTCTTCTTCTTCCTTGACCTTCTCCCTAGATGGGAGAAGGGTTTCCCCTCTGGTCCATGGTCTCCATGGCCTGGGAGGGGCGAGAGCCCCTCCGAGATTGGATCTGTCTCTCTGTCTCTCTCTGTTTCTGCGTTCTCCTGGACTGCCCTTTCACCGTTTCGTATATATATATGGAGATCCGTAACTCCGATTGGGCTGAAACCTTCGCCGTGATTTTTTACCAAAAATTAGCTTTCTTGCGGCCGAAGGAGGGCATCAACCGCCTTATGGGTGGCCCACGAGGGTCAGGGGCGCGCCCCTGCCTCGTGGCCACCTCGGGCACCGTCTCGCGTTGATTCTTCTTCCGGAATTTTCCAAATATTCCAAAAGTAAGCTTCGTCCGTTTTTATCCCGTTTGGACTCTGTTTGATATGGATATTCTGCGAAACAAAAACATGCAACAAACAGGAACTGGCACTGGGCACTGGATCAATATGTTAGTCCCCAAAAATAGTATAAAAAGTTGCCAAAAGTATATGAAAGTTGTAGAATATTGGCAGGGAACAATCAAAAATTATAGATACGATGGAGACGTATCAACTGCCATCTTGATCTGATGATAACCAAAATAAGCATCCAAAAAACTCAAACGCTCACAACCCGCTGTAGCATCAACTATCTGATCAATATGAGGGAGAGCAAAATGATCAGCTGGACAAGCCTTGTTTAAATCCGTGTAGTCCACACACATACGCCAAGTGCCGTTCTTCTTAAGTACCAGCACCGGGTTAGCTAACCACTCAGGATGAAAAACCTCAACAATAAACCCAGCCGCCAAGAGCCGGGCTACCTCCTCACCAATGGCCTTACGCCTTTCTTTATTGAAACGACGAAGAAACTGCTTGACCGGTTTAAACTTGGGATCAATATTGAGAGTGTGCTCAGCGAGTTCCCTCGGTACACCTGGCATGTCAGAAGGTTTCCATGCAAAGATGTCCCGGTTCTCACGGATGAACTCGATGAGCGCGCTTTCCTATTTCGGATCCAGATTAGCATTGATACTGAACTGCTTGGATGAATTGCCAGGAACAAAATCAACCAGCTTGGTATCATCTGCCGATTTAAACTTCAAGGCCGGATCATGCTCTGTAGTTGGTTCTTTCAAAGATGTCATATCCGTCGGATCAACATTGTCCTTATAAAATTTTAACTCCTTCGTTGCACAAACTGACTCAGCATAAGCTGCATCACCTTCTTCGCATTCCAAAGCTATCTTTCGGCTCCCATGCGCTGTGATGGTCCCCTTGTAACCCGGCATCTTGAGCTGCAGATAAACATAACAAGGCCGCGCCATGAACTTGGCATAAGCCGGCCGTCCAAACAGAGTGTGATACGGGCTGTGAATCTTGACTACTTCAAAGGTCAATGTCTCTGACCTAGAGTCATGATCATCTCCAAAAGCAACTTCTAGTGCTATCTTACCGACTGGGTACGCCGACTAACCAGGCACCACGCCATGGAAAACAGTGTTCGACGGTTTAAGATTTTTATCTGTCAACCCCATGCGACGGAAAGTTTCATAATAAAGGATATTGATGCTGCTCCCTCCGTCCATGAGTACTTTCGTGAACTTATACCCTCCTACCTGTGGCGCGACCACCAACGCTAGGTGACCCGGATTATCAACCCGAGGCGGGTGATCTTCCCGACTCCACACAATGGGCTGCTCAGACCAGCGCAAGTAACGGGGAACTGCCGGTTCAACGGCATTCACCGCCCTTTTATGAAGCTTCTGATCCCGTTTGCATAAACTTGTGGTGAAGACATGGTACTGCCCAGTATTCAACTGCTTTGGGTTACTCTGATACCCAGATTGCTGCTGCTGATACCCCTGACCTGACTGTTGATGGTAGCCACCCTGATTGCCTTGATTACCTTGGAATCCAGAGCTAGAACCGCCACCGCCATAACCCGGTCCATGTGAGCCGGATCCTGAGCCACCACCCGGCCCATGATTGTCTTGGAAAAGATTGGAATTTTTGCACTCCTTCATAATGAAGCAATCCTCCCAGAGGTGGCCAAACGGTCTTTCTCGTGTCCCATGCCTTGGGCAGGGTTGATTTAGCATCTGCTCAAGATTAAAACCGGATCCTCTGTTCCGTGGGGGCGGTTTACCTTTACGACGATGGCCATTATTCTGTGCGTTGGTGTTAGCCACAAAGTCCAAACTATTATCAGCTTTGCGCTTACCATTGCCTCCCTGATTCGCCGGATTATGCTGCTGCCCTTTGGTACTGCCGCTCTTCTTTCCCTTTCCCGGCTTTTCATCATCAGACTCGGGGTCCTTGGTACCATCAGAGTCAGCGTACTTAACCAGAGCCGCAATGAGTATCCCCATGTCATTGCAGTGGCGTTTGAGCCGCCCTAATTTCTGCTTTAAGGGCGTGAAACGACAATTGTTCTCCAACATCAAGACTGCTGAATCGGCATTGATGCGATCCGACGAGTGCAGGATTGTTGAGACCCGGCGCACCCAATGGGTTGTTGACTCACCTTCTTCTTGGACACAGGAGGCTAAATCCACAATTGACATGGGCTGCTTGCACGTATCTTTAAAATTCTGGATAAACCGGGCTTTTAACTCGGCCCATGACCCAATGGAGTTGGCAGGGAGCCCCTTCAACCAAGTGCGGGTTGTTCCATCCAACATCAGGGGGAAGTATTTAGCACACGCAGCATCGCTAACATCTAGCAATTCCATGGTCATCTCATAACTCTCGACCCATGCTTCAGGAGGTAAGTCGGTTGTATAGTTAGGCACCTTGCGAGGACCCTTGAAATCATTGGGCAGACGCTCATTGCGCAGAGCCGGTACCAAACACGGCACGCCCAAATTCCTAAAGGTTACACCTGGCTCCACCGAAGTCGTCGGACGAACCGGAGAAGGTTGACGGGCCGCATACCGTGCCGCCAGCTCGGCCTCTCGACGTGCTCTACCTTGATCCACTACATTCTGAGCATCAGCACCACCACCCGCCGAGTTATGTCCGCGAGGCGGGTTATGGTTCCGCCCACTGCTTGACACGGCCGGCTCATCGATATGCCTATTGTAACTCCGGCTTAGGCGAGGGTGGAATGAATCCTTTCACGACTGTAAGAATAAGCATGATGCTGAACCAGTGCTGTCTGAAGGAGCTCTCTAGCCCTCCACGTCTCAACCGCCGTCAGAGACTCGCCTTCAACTGGGGAGTCGCCAATCGTGACGCCGCAACGATCATGTTATCCAAAGGGTTAGAATAATGACCTGGTGGTGTCGGCACGTGTTGTGGAGGGATATTGTTCTGACGAGGCGGGTCCGTCGTGCTACCCCTGCGAGCCTCCTGCCCCGGCCGCCGTTGCCGCTGCTGACCCAGAAATCAATGCCGCTGCAGTTGAAGAATGATGTATTCGCTGCGTACCGGCCATGAAGATTGCAACCCGGTTCGGTGGCTCGCAGGGGTCCGGAATACTGTCGCCATCAGAACAACCCCATAGCCGGCCGTCTTGCAGTTGATACAATGACTCGGTCTCACCGGTGGACGACTCACCATCAAAGTAAACAACCGTCTCACCACCAGATGCCGATTTATCCTCAGATTCCGCTCCATGGATGAATCCCACGAAGGCACGATCCATGGAAGGCTGAACTCGGGCGGGTCTCGCATGCTGAGCCGTCTCGATGATGTTGGTGCAGATGTCCGGCTCAGGGCCCGGTTTGCCGATCTTGCCGATGAAGACGTGAATTCCACCGAAGGGGACCCGGTACCCGTACTCAATTGAGCCGGCCTCGGGGCCCCAGCCTGCGTCGTCGATGTAGAGCTTGCCGCGACGACTCTTGGTCATTTGGCCCACGGCGTATCCCTTGATCCCTTCGAAGTTGCCCTCTAAGAACTTGAAACCATCGTGCGATGGCCCCATGGTGGGCGCCAACTGTCGTGGGATTGTCACGGGAGATGTCCTAGTGTGAGGACTTAGTCGTGGAGCCATCGCAACGAGATTAGCTTAAAGGGGTTAATCGTGTCAAAGGACACAGGGAATTATACTGGTTCGGCCCCTTGCGGTGAAGGTAAAGGCCTAATCCAGTTTGAGGTGGTATTGCTAGGGTTTCGATGACCAAGGAGCGAATACGCTTAGCCTGGCTCTCGATGTGTTCTTTTTTCTCCCCCTAAACCACCGCTGGGTCATCCCTTTATATACTCAGGTTGACGCCCGGCGGTTCACAGAATCCCGGTCGGCTCATAAACGTGTCCGGCTCGGTATCCACTCTTTCCTATCTTACAATACAAGTCATAGACCTATGGCGGTTTACATCTATGGGCCCTAACCCGCCTTTGGGCTTTGGGCCTTCTTATTAAGTCTACTTCGTAAGTCGCCATCTTCTATGTCTTCATGGGCCTCAATACTGGTAAATCATCATGAGCATAACCCGGCCCCTCCTGGGCGGTTTATACTCAATAGTTATATCCCCAACACATGTGGAAGAAGAAATCTATATTTTGGGACCTACCCTACTGGAAAGACCTAGAGGTCCGCTCTTCAATCAACATGATGCACGTGACGAAGAAACTTTGTGTGAACCTGCTAGGCTTCTTGAGCGTGTATGGGAAGACAAAAGATACACCGGAGGCACGGGAGGACCTGCAACGTTTGCACGAAAAAGACGGCATGCCTCCAAAGCAGTATGAAGGTCCTGCCAGCTACGCTCTTACCAAAGAAGAGAAGGAAATCTTCTTTGAATGCCTGCTCAGTATGAAGGTCCCGTCTGGCTTCTCGTCGAATATAAAGGGGATAATAAATATGGCCGAGAAAAAGTTTCAAAACCTAAAGTCTCATGACTGCCACGTGATTATGATGCAACTGCTTTCGGTTGCATTGAGGGGGCTTCTACCGAAAAACGTTCGATTAGCCATTGTGAAGCTATGTGCATTCCTCAATGTAATCTCTCGGAAGGTGATCAATCCAGAAATCCTACCAAGGCTAAGGAGTGATGTGGCGCAATGTCTTGTCAGTTTCGAGCTGGTGTTCCCACCATCCTTCTTCAATATCATGACGCACGTCCTAGTTCATCTAGTCGACGAGATTGTCATTCTGGGCCCCGTATTTCTACACAATATGTTCCCCTTTGAGAGGTTCATGTGAGTCCTAAAGAAATATGTCCGTAACCGCGCTAGGCCAGAAGGAAGCATCTCCATGGGCCATCAAACTGAGGATGTCATTGGGTTTTGTGTTGACTTCATTCCTGGCCTTAAGAAGATTGGTCTCCCTCAATCGCGGTATGAGGGGAGACTGACTGGAAAAGGCACGCTTGGAGGGGACTCAATAATATGTAGGGACGGGCATTATTGGTCTCAAGCACACTACACAGTTCTATAGAACTCTACCTTGGTGACCCCGTATGTTGATGAACACAAGAACAGTCTGCACTCCAAACACCCAGAGCAGTGTGACGACTGGATTACATGTGAACACATCAGGACTTTCGGCAGTTGGTTGGAAACACGTCTCAGAGGTGACAACACTGTTTCTGATGAGGTGTACTCGTTGTCCAAGGGACCATCTTCAACTGTATTGACTTACAAAGGATGCGAGATAAATGGGAATACATTTTACACGATCGCCCAAGATCAAAAGAGCACCAACCAAAACAGTGGTGTCCGCTTTGACGCAGCAACCAATAGGGGAAATGACACATATTATGGTTACATAGTGGACATATGGGAACTTGACTACGGACATGATTTTAAGGTCCCTTTGTTTAAGTGCAAATGGGTCAATCTGTTAGGAGGCGGGGTACAGGTAGACCCACAGTACGGAATGACAACAGTTGATCTGAACAATCTTGGGTACACAGACGAACCGTTCGTCCTAGGCAATGATGTGCCACATGTTTTCTATGTGAAGGACATGTCTACCAAACCGAGAAAAAAAAAGATAAGGAAGCGAATACATCATACGATGAGCCAAAGCGCCACATAGTTCTTTCAGGAAAAAGAGACATCGTGGGATTGGAGGGCAAGACAGACATGTCTGAAGATTATGAAAAGTTTCATGAAATTCCTCCCTTCAAAGTCAAGGATGACCCAAGCACCCTGTTAAGCGATGAAGAATATCCATGGTTACGGCGCAATAAGCAAAGGACACAAGTGAAGAAAAAGTGAAGACTTTCTCTCCACAACTATTATGATGATGCCTTTGATCTAGAATATCACTACAGTTACATGTGAAGAAATGAAATGCCTGTTGTAATAGACGAGTTTCCGTATGAAACCCTGATACCTCGAAACAGATTGTCCGTTTTGTACACAAAGTGCATCCAGTTTTTGCCGTAACCCTCTTGAATTTTTTGCACATGCTATGTGGGTGAAATGATGATACCATGCCAACTTTCAACCTTTTCAGAGTACATTTGAAATGCATTTCAATTTCAGGGCCTTATAGCTCAAAAAAATCAGTAAATGCATGAAAAATAACAAATGAAGTCAGAAAGGGTTGAAAATTGATGATGTGGCTTTGAATGGTGCATTTTGAACACAGAAAAAGTATGGAGTCCAAATAAGTTCAAAAAATGAAATCCCTTTGTAACAGATGAGTTTCCGTATGAAACCCTAATACTTCGAAAGAGATTGTCCGTTTTGTACATGAATTGCATCTAGTTTTTGACGTAACCCTCTCAACTTTTTTGCACATGCTATGTGGTGAAATGATGATACCATGCCAACTTTCAACCTTTTCAGAGTTTATTTGAAATGCTTTTCAATTTCAGGGTCTTATAGCTCAAAAAAAATCAGTAAATGCATGAAAAATAACAAATGAAGTCAGAAAGGGCTGAAAATTGATGATGTGGCTTTGAATGGTGCATTTCGAACACAGAAAAAGTCTGGAGTTCAAATAAGTTAAAAAATGAAATCCCTTTGTAACAGATGAGTTTCCGTATGAAACCCTGATACTTCGAAAGAGATTGTCCGTTTCGTACACGAAGTGCATCCAGTTTTTGCCGTAACCCTCTCTACTTTTTTGCACATGCTATGTGGGTGAAATGATGATACCATGCCAACTTTCAACCTTTTCAGAATTCATTATCATAAAATAATTATCAAAGTATTTTCTGTTCAAAACATTAAAAGCAAAAAGAATTTTCATAAAGAACTT